>NC_053023.1:5805248-6032625 GCF_003073215.2 Triticum urartu
ACAATCTACTGGCAAGAGATCCATAACAAGGATCTAAATCATCGAAAATAAAATAAACTATGCTATATTTTAATCTAGTACTGTAATAATCATTTTGTAAACTTCACTTGTTAGACGTACACAACATGCGGTTTGCCGCGTTGACAAGCTTGACGAGCACGCACGGTTTGCCGCGTTCGTTTTCTCACAACATGCGGGAATGCGGACGCTCTCACGCAAGCCAAAATGCTGTAAACAAAGCAAAAAGATATTTGCATCATCGAGGCCACGATCTCATCTATGTATACGTATTCTGTTCAATCCTTATGACACCATCATGCTACACTGCCATATTTGTACCAGTGGATTAGAATAGCGTTCCTCTCCATGTTACATTTGCAAATTTGGGATTCTTCTCAATAAATCTCCCGGTGCATGCATCTTTCTGTAATAAGCAAAGCCACTTCTTCCCTACAAGTCCATTAAATAGTAATACTAAATAGTAATACTGATATGATGAACCTGTAGGAGCCTTGCTACACCATGAATTCTAGTTTGCCATCTTCCCAACCCAAATACCTTGAGATGTCAAATGATGTATTGTTTTTTTTGCAATTTTTTGGAGTCTTATTCCAAAGTAATAGGATTACAGTCTGCTGACAATAATATGACTAGATAGATGCCGCACCTTACCTAGCCAAGAAGCAGTATTTTTTAAGTGAAGAAACAACTACACAATTTATGGAAATAGAAATATTTATTTTGTCAAACTACATGGAAATCCGAAATATATCACTGGTCAACAATAATTTGAGAGAAACCTGACTTAATTATTAATTTACATATGGATGGTCACGAACTAGAACAATACTTTCCAAGTAAGTTTTGAGTGTAAACTAGATTACACGGTGCCATTTTGGTCTACAATCTTAGATTTCTTGGCCTTGTTTTGAGCCTCCAACCTTTCTTGAATTTCCAAAATTGGAGTAAATGACAGCATGGGCCGAAGCCACATGCACCTTTCGTCGGACCACCACCCAGGTCGCAGCCACTTCACGAGCTTAGCTTCAGCGTCGACAAAGCTATACCTAAACACACTGCGCTCAAAAATAAAGTAGCACTACCGGAACAGGGCTCTAAGCCGACAGCCAAATGTATGCCGACGGCCACCGTCGGCCTAACCAGAGCTATGCCGACAGCTAGGTCCTGGCCGTCGGCGTACAATGGCCGTCGGGCTATCCCCGTCTACGCCGACAGCAGCCGTCGGCTTATCCCAGACTATGCCTACAGCAGCCGTCGGCATAGATGCGGGCCCGCCGACAACACTCATCACGGCCGGCTAACGACATCAAATCTATGCCGACGGCCGTGACGGGTGGCCGTCGGCATAGATACGGGTGACACGTCACCGATCCAGAGCGCACCGACCAGGACCTATGCCGACGGCTGCCGTCGGCATATCTGACACGTCATCGATCCGCGGCGCTGTCCATCTGCCCTGGCCGCAGCTATGCCGACGGCTTTGCCATCGGCATAGTTTTTTTTTCTTTTTCCCATATAGTATTATTATTATTATTATTATTAAGCATACAGTATGTGTTAATAAGCATACATATAGATTGTGTTAATAAGCATACATATAGTATGTGTTAATAAGCATATAGTATGTTAATAAGCATATAGTATGTGTTAATAAGCATACATACAGTTTTTTTTCTTTTTCTTCACTGTTTTCTTTATTATTATTTAACTAACTTACATACAGTATGTGTTAATAAGCATACATACATTATTTTTCGGTTCTGTACAGAGCGGTGTGACCCCCCTCACGAACGGTGCCGCCGCCAGCCGGCAACTGGAATGGGGAACAACCGCATCGGGTCTATACGAAGGGGACTTTGCTCCAAGTGTTCATATATATCAGATGACCTACCACAATCAGATGGTGTTATGCCATGTCCGAAGAGGCGGCACGCATCTCCGGGGTGTGGCCCCGTCACGGACGGCGCCGCCGCCGGCACCTGGAGGGGGGGAACGGACGCGTTGGGTCTACATGGAGTGGATGTATCTGTGGGTTTGGCCCGGATGTTGCTCCCGGGTGTCCTTATGGGCGGACATGACACAACCGGGTGGAGAGGTCCACTGGTCAAAACCCGTCCGTGCAAAGTCAAAGGGCTAAATCCCGTGGTCAAACGCTACAGGGTTAGCCGGGACGGGGGCCCTGGGGGGTAGCAATGCCACCGGAGCGTCGTACCGGGACCTCATACATGCGGGGTGGTGTTGTGGCATGTCCGAAGAGGCGGCACACGTCTCCGGGGTGTGGCCCCCGTCACGGACGGCGCCGACGCTGGCACCTGGAGGGGGAAACGGACGCGTCGGATCTACACGGAGAGGATCTTGCTGTGGGTCTGGCCCGGATGTTGCTCCCCGGTGTCCCTTTGGGCCGACCTGACACAACCGGGTGGAGAGGTCCACTGGTCAAAGCCCGTCCGTGCAAAGTCAAAGGGCTAGATCCCGTGGTCAAACGCTACAGGGTTAGCCGGGACGGGGGCCCTGGGGGGTAGCAATGCCACCAGAGCGTCGTACCGGGCCCTCATACATGCGGGGTGGTGTTGTGGCATGTCCGAAGAGGCTGCACGCGTCTCCGGGGTGTGGCCCCCGTCACGGACGGCGCCGACGCTGGCACCTGGAGGGGGAAACGGACGCGTCGGATCTACACGGAGAGGATCTTGCTGTGGGTCTGGCCCGGATGTTGCTCCCCGGTGTCCCTTTGGGCCGACCTGACACAACCGGGTGGAGAGGTCCACTGGTCAAAGCCCGTCAGTGGGAAGTCAAAGGGCTAGATCTCGTGGTCAACCGCTACAGGGTTAGCCGGGACGGGGGCCCTGGGGGGTAGCAATGCCACCGGAGCGTCGTACCGCGCCTCATACATGCGGGGTGGTGTTGTGGCATGTCCGAAGAGGCCGCACGCGTCTCCGGTGCGTGGCCCCCCTCACGGACGGCGCCGCCGCCGGCACTTGGAGGGGGGAAACTACCGCATCGGGTCCACACGGAGAGGATCTTGCTGTGGGTCTGGCCCAGATGTTGCTCCCCGATGTCCCTTTGGGCCGACCTGACACAACCGGGTGGAGAGGTCCACTGGTCAAAGCCCATCAGTGGGAAGTCAAAGGGCTAGATCTCGTGGTCAACAGCTCCAGGGTTAGGCGGGACGGGGGCCCTGGGGGGTAGCAATGCCACCGGAGCGTCGTACCGCGCCTCATACATGCAGGGTGGTGTTGTGGCATGTCCGAAGAGGCCGCACGCGTCTCCGGTGCGTGGCCCCCCTCACGGACGGCGCCGCCGCCGGCACCTGGAGGGGGGAAACTACCGCATTGGGTCTACACAGAGTGGATTTAGCTGTGGGTTTGGCCCAGATGTTGCTCCCCGGTGTCCCTCTGGGCTGACCCGACACAACCGGGTGGAGAGGTCCACTAGTCAAAGCCCATCCGTGCAAAGTCAAAGGGCTAGATCCCGTGGTCAACCGCTCCAGGGTTAGGCGGGACGGGGGCCCTGGGGGGTAGCAATGCCACCGGAGCATCGTACCGGGCCCTCATACATGCGGGGTGGTGTTGTGGCATGTCCGAAGAGGCCGCACGCGTCTCCGGTGCGTGGCCCCCCTCACGGACGGCGCTGCCGCCGGCACCTGGAGGGGGGAAACTACCGCATCGGGTCTACACGGAGTGGATTTAGCTGTGGGTTTGGCCCAGATGTTGCTCCCCGGTGTCCCTCTGGGCTGACCCGACACAACCGGGTGGAGAGGTCCACTGGTCAAAGCCCATCCGTGCAAAGTCAAAGGGCTAGATCCCGTGGTCAACCGCTCCCGGGTTAGGCGGGACAGGGGCCCTGGGGGTAGCAATGCCACCGGAGCGTCGTACCGGGCCCTCATACATGCGGGGTGGTGTTGTGGCATGTTCGAAGAGGCCGCACGCGTCTCCGGTGCGTGGCCCCCCTCACGGACGGCGCCGCCGCCGGCACCTGGAGGGGGGAAACTACCGCATCGGGTCTACACAGAGTGGATTTAGCTGTGGGTTTGGCCCAGATGTTGCTCCCCGATGTCCCTCTGGGCCGACCCAACACAACCGGGTGGAGAGGTCCACTGGTCAAAGCCCATCCATGCAAAGTCAAAGGGCTAGATCCCGTGGTCAACTGCTCCAGGGTTAGGCGGGACGGGGGCCCTGGGGGGTAGCAATGCCACCGGAGCGTCGTACCGCGCCTCATACATGCAGGGTGGTGTTGTGGCATGTCCGAAGAGGCCGCACGCGTCTCCGGTGCATGGCCCCCCTCACGGACGGCGCCGCCGCCGGCACCTGGAGGGGGGAAACTACCGCATCGGGTCTACACGGAGTGGATTTAGCTGTGGGTTTGGCCCAGATGTTGCTCCCCGGTGTCCCTCTGGGCTGACCCGACACAACCGGGTGGAGAGGTCCACTGGTCAAAGCCCATCCGTGCAAAGTCAAAGGGCTAGATCCTGTGGTCAACCGCTCCAGGGTTAGGCGGGACGGGGCCCTGGGGGTAGCAATGCCACCGGAGCGTCGTACCGCGCCTCATACATGCGGGGTGGTGTTGTGGCATGTCCGAAGAGGCCGCACGCGTCTCCGGTGCGTGGCCCCCCTCACGGACGGCGCCGCTGGCGGCACCTGGAGGGGGGAAACTACCGCATCGGGTCTACACGGAGTGGATTTAGCTGTAGGTTTGGCCCAGATGTTGCTACGACCTCGGCGGACGAAGCTACTCGAGTTCGGCGCCTCCCCTCCCCTCCTCTCTGTGTGGTTCCGGGAGAGGAGAGGGCCGAGCGGTTAAAAGAATTAAAAAATCTATATGAAATAATAATACATAAAAACATAAAATGCAAAAATATTACTATAAAAAAATCTAAAAAAATAACTATAAGAAAATATTAAAAAATCTAAAAAAATGAAAAATATAACTATAAGAAAATATTAAAAAATCTAAAAAATATGTATGCCTACGGCTAAGCCGTCGGCATATGTGACACGTGGCATCGTCAGATATGCCAACGGCTTAGCCGTCGGCATACATCGCCTTATCCACTCACGGGCTCGCCCCCTCCACCCATTCCCCATCGCGCCCTGACTCCCCACCCGCCACGCTGCGCTGCCTCCTCCTCCACACCCGCGCCGCCGCCGCTGTCGAACCCGGCCGAGCCCCGCCCCGGCCTCTCCAACCCCGCGCCGCCTCGCCTCCACCCCGGCCCAGCCCCGTCCCCGCCTCTCCAGCCCGGCGCCGCCGCGCGCGACCCCGCCCCTGCCCTCTCCACCCCCGCGCCGCCTCGCCTCCACCCCGGCCCAACCCCGTCCCCGCCTCTCCAGCCCGGCGCCGCCGCGCGCGACCCCGCCCTTGCCCTCTCCACCCCCGCGCCCTGACCTCCCCGCCGGCCGCACCGCCCTGGCCCTCCCGTTGGCCGTGCTTCTCTGGCCGGCCCAGCCACGCCCCGGCCCTCCCGTCCCCTACACCGCCGGCCCCAACTCCACAGCCGCGACACCGCTCTCCTCGGTGAGCTAGCACTCCTTTGTCTTTTTTTCTTCATTTTTTGCATGATTTAGCTACTATTGGATGTATGAATGGATGGATGTTGGATGTATGAATGGATGGATGTTGGATGTTGTTAGGTTGTTAGATGGATGAATGTTCTATGTGTCTTAGATGGATGGATGAATCTCGGCAAAATGAATGGATGCATGATTTAGTTTTTATTTTCAGTTTGTGATGTTGTTAAGTAGCTATGTGAGATGTCTTCAAATTTGGGATATGATAAGTGGTTATTTCATCATGATGATCTTGCTAAAAAAATGATATGTCAGTGCTTAATGTGAGGTGATTACCTAAATTGGGATATGATAAGTCCTTCCAAAATTGACACTTGAGAAAATATGATTTTTTCATAGTTTAATGTGTCAATGCTTAATGTGAGGTGATGACCTAATTTTTTCCACGGACACTCCCGCCCCAGTGAGCTCCTCCCTCCATCGCCAGACGCCGCCGTGCCCGCTCCCAGCCCCAGTGAGCACCCGTTGTTCTCGTTGCTTGTGTTCATGGATTTTTTTTTGCAATTTGACATTTTGTTTCATGTTGATTCATAATGTTGTGCCAAATGGTTAATGTGAGGTGAAGACCTAATTTTTTTCACTTGATGGAATTAACAGGATTTGTGGTGTTCCCATCTTCGTGGAGTGACCGTCGACGTTGGAGGTGTTGGTCCAGGATCGTCCCTCCTTTGATCGACTACATCCTCTACATCGGAGGGTGAGCAACAATTCCATGACCCCGTCCACTTTTTTTCCATGTCACTAGATTAAATTTTCACATCAAGTCGCGTAACCTAGGTCTCCCGTCCGAAAGGGTTGCATCGATAAATATGCATTCAATTGCATATTTATCACCGCAGCTCTTTCGGATTGTCCAGCGCTTTCCACGGACAGCCCGAGGATGTGTAGATTGGGTACGTTGTTCATGCTTTACCCCATTCCGAGACAGGATTTCGGCGGCGCCTCCCTGTTGTTCTTCGGATGCACATTCTCTCGGCATTTTGCCGAGACGTGTATCTGGAGAACAGCGGGGAGGTGCTGTCAAAATTTTGTCTCGGAACGGGGTAGAGCGTGGACAACGTACTCAATCTACACATTCTCGGGTGGGATTAGGACCCGTCTTTACCTATTAGAGATGTAGGTGGATTAAACGCGGTAGAAACTGAAAATTTGATGTGATTAATTTAAGTGAATCCTTAATTATGTTGTGTGGGTTGCAAAAAAGCAGAGGATGGCAGATAATCAGTGGATGTACAGTGGTTTTATCCGTCGGAATCGAGTAACATCAGAGTGGATCGCGAAAACCGATGTGTATTTGAAGGAGATATTCCGTCGTCCAATGAGAATTATCCCACCATGCCCCTGTGCGAGATGTGCCAGACGTCACCGTAGAAATCAGACGGACATGAGTGAGCACCTTCGCACGCACGGATATATGCCAAACTTTGACATGCCGCCGATAAACATAGCTGAGCAGGACCGTGGTAGAGAGGAGGTGATGCGACAACGCATTGATGGATATGAGGATGACGGGGTCAGGGACATGCTAGATGATGTCATTGTTGCAGAAACGGCAAATGCGACACCTTCAGAGAATGAACCGGAGGAGCCGGAGGCAACCGCAAAGGCCTTCTTGGAGGTCTTGGCCTCGTCGAAGAAACCTCTTTATGCGGGTGCGAAAATATCTCAGCTGGATGCCATCTCGCAACTGATTGCAGTCAAGGCTGAGTACGGCTGTAGCCAGAAATGCTTCGAAGCATTCCTGGGAGTATGGGCTAACAGCCTCCCTGAGGGTCATGAACTGCCGAAAAGCATGTACGATACAAAGAAAATCATGAAGGCACTCTCTATGGATTATGAGAAAATAGATGTTTGCCCGAAGAATTGCCTTTTGTTTAGGCACGAGTATGCGGATGACAAGTACTGTAGGAAGTGCGGTTCGTCTCGGTACATTGAGGTGGTCGGTGAGGATGGTGAGGAAAAGCAGCTAACCATCCCCGTTAAGGTTCTTCTCTATCTTGATTTTATAAAAAGACTGCAGCGCCTTTTCATCACGAAGGAGTCTGCCAAAATGATGAAGTGGCACAAGGAAGGTATAAGGTACAATCCAAAAAGAATCATACATCCATCGGGAGGGGAAGCATGGAAGTCATTCGATGAAGAATACCCCGAGGAAGTAGCCGAGGCTGGGAATGTCAGAATAGCCATATCAGGTGATGGGTTGAATCCATATGGTATGTCGTCCAATCCATACAGCTGCTGGCCTGTGTTTGTAATTCCGCTCAATCTTCCTCCCGGTGCCCTAATGCAACGGAAGACCATGTTCTTGTCGCTCATCATTCCGGGGCCTGACTACCCGGGGAAGCAATTGGGTGTGTTTATGCAGCCGCTTGTGGATGCTTTGCACCATTCTTGGTACTTTCCGAGGTTGACATACGATCGGGATCTGCAGAGAAATTTCTTGATGAAAGTTTGGTTGCACTATTGCATGCATGACTTTCCCGGCTATGCTCTATTCTGCGGATGGTGTACAAGTGGTAAGATGCCATGCCCAGTGTGCATGCAGGCTCTGCGAATGATTTGGCTGAGTAAGGGTGGCAAGTATGTAGCCTTTGACCTGCATCGACAGTTCCTCCCTCCAGACCATCCAGACAGGGAAGACAAGAAGAACTTCACGAAAGGCCGGGTTGTTCATGAAGTAACCGAGATTCCAACATTTTCGGGGGCAGATGTTCTTGCTCAGCTAAAAGCTCTCAAGCCTAAAGTCAAAGGCAAAGCCAAAGCCAAAGCCAAAGGCTTCGAGGGATATGGTGAGACGCACAACTGGACGCACATTACCCCCTTCTCGCAGCTTCCCTATTTCAAGGACCTCAAACTTCCTTACAATATTGATGTGATGCACACCGAAAAGAATGTGGCAGAGTCCCTTTTCCACATGATCCTCAACATTCCTGATAAGACGAAGGATAACGTAAAAGCTAGAGCCGATCAACAGAGAATTTGTGATAGACCACGCCTGAACATGAAGCCTCCCACAGGCGGTTGAAAAAACTGGTTCAAGCCAGATGCTGACTTTGTCCTTAAACCGCCAGAAAAAAAAGAAGTACTTATCTGGCTGAAACAAATTTTGAAGTTCACCGATGGTTATGCATCGAATATAAGTAAGGGAGTCAATCTTTCAACGGGAAAAGTGACCGGCCTGAAGAGTCATGACTACCATGTATGGATTGAGCGGATAATGCCGGTGATGGTTCGAGGCTATGTCCCCGAGCATGTCTGGCGAGTGCTTGCCGAGCTTAGCCATTTCTTTCGCACGCTCTGTGCTAAAGAAGTAAGTAAAGAGGTGATTGAAAAATTGCATAAGAAGGCACCGGAGTTGATAGTCAAGCTAGAGAAGATCTTTCCGCCAGGCTTATTTACTCCGATGACACATCTCATTCTGCACCTCACGAACGAGGTATTGTTGGGGGGCCCTGTGCAAAATCGCTGGCAGTACGGCCTTGAGAGGCAGAACAAGCATCTCCGACGGAAATGTGGAAACAAAGCTAAGATTGAAGCTTCCATAGCTGAGGCAGTTATCCTAGAGGAGGTGTCAGACCTCAGGACATCATACTATCCAGACCACGTTCCCCATCTGCATAACAAGGTGCCTCGATACAATATAGAAGAGCCCAAGTATCAACCCAGACTCGATCTATTCAACGCGCAAGGTGGGAGGGCTGGGGCCTCGAAATCTTATAACATGCCACGACAAGAGTGGGAGGACCTCATGTTCTATATCTTGCACAACATCAAGGAAGTTGAGGAAGTGTGGATGAGGTAATACCACTACACCATTCCTTTATGTCTTCCACATCATCATGTTTCATGTTCACTTAGTCCCGGTCTAACACCTCTTATCTTTTTTTAGTGATTTCGTTCAAGAGGAATGGACGGGAGTGAATCCTCCTACTGAGGCGGAGGCACTTACTCTTCTCTGTCATGGAAACCTTGGACGTAAAAATTTTGTTGCTTGGTTCATGGAGAAAGTAATTTTCCACAATCCCCTATTAAATACGTACTTCAACATTTATTAGTTAACCGAACTAATGCACGCAACAATTTCCATTATACTTGTAGGGAAAAGATCCGAACATATCTATGGATGATGAATTGAGATGGGTTTCCATGGGTTTTGACCCTACCGTCGTGACATGTAAAAAGTATGATGTGAATGGGTATCGCTTCCATACAGAGGAGCACCAAAACAACCGCCCCGATCCCAAAACTATAAATACTGGAGTGTACACCCCCGGTCAAAATTCAGTAGACTACTACGGAAGGGTACAAAATATATACGAGGTTAAATTCCGCCAGGGGCGTGAGACCCTAAGTCTGCCTGTGTTCAAATGCCGATGGTTCGATCCGCGGGAGGGGGTAAAACATACGCCTTCCATTGGTTTGGTCGAAGTTAAACCATCAACCGTCTATGCCGGAGCCGATCTCTTCATTGCGGCTACCCAAGCTACACAAGTATATTATCTGCCTTACCCATGCCAGAAAGTGTATCTAAAGGGTTGGGAAGTTGTGTTCAAGGTGTCGCCACATGGTAAGCTACCAGACCCGAATGAAGACGATTACTGCAACATTAACCCCATGACATACGAGGGAGTGTTCTATCAAGAGCAACCTGATGATGATGATGATGATGTGGTTAGAAACGATGACGCTAGACCATTGGGTGATGATGATGTGGACCCAAACGTCGACGATGCACGAAATGATGGTGAGACCATTGTCAATGAAAATGACATACTTATGCTAGAAAAGTTAAACGAAGACGCTGACGACGAGGAAGAGCCTCCAGCTCCGTCGAACAACGAAGATGATATGATTGATAGTGATGATGAGACGGACCGAGAAAGAGGTTACAACAGTGATGATTCATATGGGTTCTAGCAGATGTACGTTTCAAGTATTTTTTTCTATAGTTTAGGAATATGAATTTTTATTAATGTGTTTATTATCATGCCTTTTCCTTCATTTCATTAATTTACTAATTGCTTTTTCTCTTTTCAATGCAGGTTCGTGGAACATGGGCAAGGGGAAGGCCGACGGCGTGGGTTTCCTACGCAAGGTCGTCGGCCTGCCTAGTCGGAGTGGTCAAGCACGTAATCCTCCCCCTCGGCTACTTGACGATGACTCCTCACAGGGAGGTCGAGGGAGAGGTGCCCCTAGAGGAGGAGGGGGCGGGGGGAGAGCCTCTAGAGGATGAGGTGCTGGGGGGAGAGCCACTACAGGGGGTCGCGGCCAGAAACAGCGCACCCTCACCGACTTAGGGGTGTTGTCTTCGAGGCCCTCCTCTAGTGAGGTACCCTCCTCTAGTGAGGTACACTCTAGGGAGGAGGAGGAGGAGGAGGAGGAGGTGGAGGAGGAGGCAGGCGAGGAGGAGGAGGAGGAGGTTGGGGAGGAGGTTGGGGAGGGGGAGGCAGGCGAGGAGGAGGGTGGTGGCGGGGATGATGGTGGTGACGGGAAGGGGGTTGACACGAAGGGGTGGCTGCGTGGCAACGCAAAGCTACCAAAGCAGGTTCCTGCTACTGAGGAGCAGAAGTGGCTCATTGAGCCCACGGGAAAAGAGTAAGTGGTTCATTATGTTGCGTGTCACATGCTTATTCCGGTTGTTATTTATTTTTCTTGTCACATGCTAATAGTTCATTCTTTTGCAGCAACTGGATATATTCTAAAGGGGTCCGTATTCCCAATGGCCTCATCACCGTCTTGCTGAAGTTATATTGGCCGGGGTTGTACTGTCCTGATCCAGTCAGGCAGCCGGACCGTCGGGTTTTGGCCACGAGCTGGGACCACTGGGAAGCGGCCCGCCACGCGGACCATGAGACCCATGCCAAGGCCGTGATCACTACTTTCTGGGTGAGTTCTCTTCAGAAGCACAAGTC
Source organism: Triticum urartu (assembly GCF_003073215.2). Lineage (NCBI taxonomy): Eukaryota > Viridiplantae > Streptophyta > Magnoliopsida > Poales > Poaceae > Triticum > Triticum urartu. The sequence continues at coordinate 5,816,746 of NC_053023.1, forward strand.
CATTCTAGTTTCATGAATGATTTAACTCATGGCTTCTCCCATTCTTGTTTCATGCATGATTGTAGAAATTCTATCGAGTTCTTCCGGAGCATAGGGCTAGAGCGGACCAGATCGTGCTGCGCCAATGCAAGAAGAAGGCCCGCCAGATGCAGTACGAGGTGCGCTATGTGGCCATCTCCACATACTACCACGACTATCTTGGTGTGAAGATGACCAAGGAAGAAGCGTGGAGGATGGGCATTACCTTGGAGAGGCCCGAGTTCTTGGCGGTAAGTATAAAAGATTTTTCATTATGCTTTCATTACCTTGTGGTACATTATGCTTTATGCTTTATGCTTTATGCTTCCATAACACCAATTTGGACACACCTACATGCCATTATGCTTTTATTATGTAGGTGTGTCCAAATTGGTGTTATGGAAAAGACGAGTCCTGGGCGGCATTGGTGGATCTTTGGTGTGATGAGGCTGGAGCCTGGGCGGCTATGAGAACCCAAAATAAGGCTAACCGAGGGACGGAGGGAGTACATGCTCAGGGAAACCGAAACCACTATCTCCACAAGGCAGTTAATGTATGACTAACCCCATTAAACATTCTTCTTCTTCTATTTACCATCACTTTCTTATGTATGACTAACCTCTGTTTGGTGGTGCAGGAGGAGAAACTGAAGCGGCCGCTCTCACACATGCAGGCGTGGGAGATCGCCCATACGCGGAAGGACCCCAAGCCTGGCGAGCCCAAGTACTACGGCAAGAAGACCGCAGGGAGGAAGAAGGCCTACTCCGAAGCGTATCTTGAGTTACATCCTGACACACCGAACCCCATTGCGGCGCCTCTGGACGACATGGCGGTGGTGAGGATGGGGCCCAAGGAGCACGGTCGGGACGCGGTTCTCGATGCTGTGATCACTCCTAGTATCTCCTACACACAGCTTCGTCGGATCGACCCGAGCCTGAGCCAGCGCACGAGCCAGCCAGTGACTAGTACACAGTCCCTCTTTCAGGAGCAACAATCTGTAAGTATTTTCCCTCTTATCTTCATTTCTCACTTCATTTTCCGCATTTAGTAGTTTTATGAGTTCCATCATGTCATACCGTAGGCCTACATGGAGTACACACGCCAGGAGACCATGGCGTGGCATCAGAGGCTTTATGAACACCAAGTGCAGAGGGATATCCAGATGCAGCAGGCTTTTCAGGATATGGCGGCCGGCAGGTGTCCTCAGTTCCCTACAACACAATGCCCTCCAGCACAACCAGTGCTGATGAGCTTTGAGGAGTTTGTGGCACAGAACGCTGGCCCCACGCCGGTTAGTTCATCCCCAATCTATTCACCCAAAGCATGTCATGCCTTTCAACACAGTCATAGATCCCGTGCATATGTCTTTTCAACATGCAGGGAACAGGTGGATCTACCGTTGGCGGTGGTCTTCGCAGCACTCCGGAGACACGGAGCCCGACCACTCCGATCCACGGAGGCGGAGCGGTCTTGGCGGTAGCGCTGCCGCTAGCACTGATGACCTGGACTTTGGCCGTCTTGGCGGTGACGACCTACGCGGTGCTCGATGATGCTTGAGATGTGATGATGATGCTTGAGATGACTTGTGTGTGCTGATGATCATTTAGCTGACTTGTGTGATGATGCTTATGCTTACATTCGTTGATATGCTTATGCTTGTGTGATGATGATCTATTGTTGTGATGATGCTTATGCTTACGTTCGTTGATATGTGCTGATATGTGCTGCTGATATGTGCTGTTATATATGTGATGTTATTTGAATTGAACTGATTTGAAAACAAACAGAAAAAAGAAAAAAAATTAAAAGCAAACTATGCCGACGGCTAGGCCGTCGGCATAGGGCCAGCGTGAGCTCCCAGTTGCTGACACGTGGGCACCTATGCCGACGGCCTAGCCGTCGGCTTAGTTTAAAACTGTGCCGACGGCCTGGCCGTCGGCATAGGTGCCCACGTGTCAGCAACTGGCATCTCTGTTTGAAGGACTATGCCGACGGACTGGCCGTCGGCTTAATTTCAAACTATGCCAACGGCTGGGCCGTCGGCATAGCCCTGGCCCACGAGCAGCGGCCGGTCGGCACGTGGCACATCTATGCCGACGGTCTAGCCGTCGGCACAGTTTTCGACTAAGCCGACGGCTAGGCCGTCGGCATAGGGGTGCCACGTGGAGACAAGTCGTTGGGCAGACTTGACGGCGGCCGCCGTTAGGCGATAACGTTGCCGACGGCCGTGGCCGTCGGCATAGATGTACGGACACCGTCGGGATAGGTCTTATGCCGACGGCCTTTCTATGCCGACGGCATTCCTGGCTACGCCGACGGATATTTTGCCGACGGCCCTATGCCTACGGGGGCCGTCGGCATAGGCCTGTCCCGACGGCCATTCAGGGCTATGCCGACGGCCAGGGCCGTCGGCATAGGGTGCGATTCCGGTAGTGTAGGCACACCCTCCGCCTACGTCCAGCTTCGCATGCAGCAAAGCTGGCGGGAGACCCAAGGAACAAGACATGCTTTCCTGGGCTCCAGCCATCTCTCAACACCCACCGCATCTTGCCGCTGCTGTCTGATTCTTTCCGGAGCACCGATAAATCCTGCTCGGGGCAGTAAGTATTGTGTGGATGATGTTTCTGTAGAACAGATGCCCATAGCAGATCGCCACCACACTCCAAGATATAGCTGCATTTACGAGAATAATTTTCATCATCTTTTACGTTATACCTCGAATCGAGCCTGCCACAACTCACATCGAAATTCGGCGTCGGGGCACACGAGAGGTGTGTGCCCTCGCACATTAGGACCTCGCCGTTGTGATACATGGCACCAGGGTCGGCCGTTGATAAATCTGACGTCTTCTCCATGATGGTCCATCCTGCATCACCGGGATGCAAGATGGCCGCCGTAAAGGGGTGCTCGTACGAGCGGAATTTGTCATATAGAAAAACGGTGCCGTCGCCATAGACGATGCCACGTGGATTCTCCATGCGCCGGCTGATCTTGTCGTTGACATCTGGGAAGGAAGGTAGGGGAGTGATGGCTCCGGTGAGAAGGTCGATGAGCCTTGGAGTCGGAGAAGCCAGAAAGAGCGATACGGCCGTGCCGTCGGCGCCAGCCACCCAATTCCTTCCGCCAGTAGGCGTTGCCCCCGGCGGCTCCGCGAGCACGACATCGCCGTGGCTGCGGCAGTAGATGGGCGTGTCAAAGGAGCATCGGAAGTTGATCATCGAGTGCACAAAGAGACCATCACACCACGCAAGAACCCACGGGAGGCACGTGGGGCGGGTCAGCAGCGCCGCCGCGTCGCGCCACGGCCTGCAGACGGCATGGAAGCGGACGAAGTCGGCGGCATGCTGCAGGCGGCCGGAGACCTTGAGGAGCAGGTCCGGAGGCAGACGCGTCCACGGACTGGCCGTGGGCGCCGTGGTTGGGCTCGTGCCGGAGACGGACGACACCATCGATTGGATCTACGGAGTGAGATGGAATAACTGTTGTTGCCATGGCCTTCTGCCTCGCTAGCCCTAGCTCGCTCTCCCTCGCTGCTGCGCTCGAACGACACAAGGAGGACGAAGGCAGAAGGAAGAAGATGGACACGGGGAGTTCTTTTCAGCGCACGAACGCTTTTCTTGTGCTCGAACTCAACACACACACTCCCCGACTGTTACAACGAACATCACACGGGTTCTTATACCCTGGAGCACGCCGGGCATGACCCGCACGCGTCCACTCCCCCAGCCCACGTTCTGGCCCGCTCTGGCCGCGTCCACCCCGCGCATGCACGCGCCGAGCCCTCAACAGAACGGCCTGGTGACCCGGTCCAGCTCGCCAACGGCCTTCTCCTCCTACGGTGCAACGCGTCCACATCGCGCCCGCACCCTAGACCTACTCACGCACGCTCTTGCTACGGGCCCGACGCACCCGACGCGGCCAGCGCGCGCCCGCTCGTCGCCTTGGCTTACTGCGGCCAGCACTCTCCCCCTAAGCCGTGGCCTAGAGGAGACCGACGTCCTTGACGCTGCCGTCCGCCCGCAGCGCACGCTCCTCCGTGCCGTCGACGTCGACGTCGTTGTAGCCGCCACCGCCCTGACGTCGCTGCCACGCCTGCCACCATGCCCTTCGCGCGCACTCCCCACGTCCCCGCGCTCCCGCCACGGACGTACGCGATCTGCGCAATCAGGTCCAGCGCCTCGACGTGGTCCACTCCCGCGGTCCCGACGTGCCCGATGCGTTCGGTGCGCACCCATAACACGCACCGGTCGTGCCCCGCTCGCCACCTCATTCGCCATGCTCCGCACGTCTCCAGCTTGCGCCATCATCGCGCTCCGGTGCGTGTTATGGGCGCGATCAACGCGGCCGATCCGGCGTGTCCAGGAGCTTGGCCTTTTCTCCGCCAAGCCACGCCGCGCCACCGCAGCCTCTGCGCCACCACGCAGGTCCGCCGCGGCTGCCGCGGTCCCCTCACGCATGGCATCACCGTGCTCCACCGCCGCACGGGATGAGCGCCATCGCCGGCGAGCTCCTCCGAACCCGATGCTCTGATATCAATTGTTGTTGTCGTGGCCTTCTCCCTCGCTAGCCCTAGCTCGCTCTCCCTCGCTGCTGCGCTCGAACGACACGAGGAGGACGAAGGCAGAATGAAGAAGATGGACACCGGGAGTTTTTTTCAGCGCACAAACGCTTTCCTTGAGCTCGAACTCAACACACACACTCCCCGACTGTTACAACGAACACCACACGGGTTCTTATACCCTGGAGCACGCCAGGCACGACCCGCATGCGTCCACTCCCCCAGCCCACGTTCTGGCCCGCTCTGGTCGCGTCCACCACGCGCATGCACGTGCCCGGTGCGCGCCGAGCCCTCAACAGAACGGCCTGGCGACCCGGTCCAGCTCGCCAACGACCTCCTCCTCCTACGGTGCAACGCGTCCACATCGCGCCCGCATCCTAGACCTACTCACGCACGCTCTTGCTATGGGCTCGACGCACCCGACGCGGCCAGCGCGCGCCCGCACACGCGCTCGCTGCGCCCGCTCGTCGCCGCGGCTTACTACGGCCAACAATAACAGGTTGAACATACTTACATAATCATGTAGAGAAATTTCTCCTTTCTCTTTCCAAGTTCCCTCTAGATGTCCGCGTGAGGACTCGAGTCCTTGAGGAAAATTATCTCCATGGAAATCTCTCCACGTATGCGTTTACCAAGGTCAATCTGTCTTCTTAATGTTAGTTTCAAAAAATTTACCAAGGTCGGGACGTTTCCGGCCAATCTGTCTTCTTAATGTTAGTTTCGAAAATTTTACCAAGGTCGGGACGAATAGGCTCACACAGATTGCGCATACTGTGGTGCAGCCTACTCAAACTACTTTCATGCTGGACAAGAACATTCTTGAAGGGGTGGTGGTACTGCATGAAACGCTCCATGAGATTCATACGAAAAAACTGGATGGAGTGGTTTTTAAGGTGGATTTCAAGAAAGCGTATGATAAAGTCAAATGGCTTTTCCTTCAACAGGCATTACGCATGAAGGGTTTTGATGAAGCTTGGCGACGCCAAGTAGAATCCTTCACGCAAAAAGGGAGTGTTGGAATTAAAGCGAATGACGATATAGGTCATTATTTCCAGACACACAAGGGCCTCAGACAAGGTGATCCAATGTCTCCTATTCTGTTCAACGTTGTCGTTGATATGTTGGCAATCTTGATAGGTCGGGAAAAGGAGGCCGGACAAGTAGGTGGCTTGGTGCCTCATCTAGTTGATGATGGTGTGTCCATTCTACAGTACGCCGATGATACAATCATCTTTATGGAGCACGACTTGGCTAAGGCGAGAAATATGAAACTGGTATTGTGCCTTTTCGAGCAATTGACCGGTCTGAAGATTAACTTCCATAAAAGCGAGTTGTTATGTTTTGGTAGAGCCAAAGAGGAACAAGATGCATACAAGCAACTGTTTGGTTGCGAATTGGGGGCTCTACCGTTCACTTATCTAGGTATCCCCATTCACCATCGTAAGTTGACTAACAGCGAATGGAAGTGTATCGAGGATCGGTTTGAGAAGAAACTGAGCTGCTGGAAGGGAAAACTCATGTCGTATGGAGGCCGATTGATTCTCATTAATTCGGTGCTCACGAGTATGCCTATGTTTTTTTATCATTTTTTGAAGTACCAGTTGGAGTTAGGAAAAGACCGGACTTCTATCGGTCACGTTTCTTCTGGCAGAGTGATGAACTTAAGAGAAAGTACCGTTTAGCCAAATGGGATGTCATCTGCCGACCAAAAGACCAAGGGGGTCTTGGGGTTGAGAACCTTGAAGTCAAGAACAGATGCCTTCTTAGTAAGTGGCTATATAAGTTATCTGCCGAGACTGAGGCAACTTGGGCGCAGATTCTTCGTAACAAGTATCTGTACTCTAAGACCTTGTCGCAGGTGACAGTTAGACCAACTGATTCGCCTTTCTGGAAGGGGCTAATGAGGGTCAAAGCTACTTTCTTTAATAGAACAAAGTTTATTGTCGGTGATGGCAATAACACTCGATTCTGGGAGGATACTTGGCTTGGTGATACGCCGCTGGCTCTTCAGTATCCGTCGCTATATCGTATTGTGCAGCGACGTGATGCGCTGGTTGCAACGAGTTTGCAATCCGCTCCCCTTAATATTCACTTTAGGAGGGTGCTTGCTGGGGACCGATGGGAGGCTTGGATTCATCTGGTGAGTAGACTGATGGAGGTTCAACTTACTCATCAGCCCGATCAGTTGTGTTGGAAGCTTACTAGATCTGGGGAATTCACAGTCAAGTCGATGTACATTGATGTCATCAAATCTAGTGTTATTCCTAGTTCAAAACATGTTTGGAAAGTTAAGGTTCGTCCGAAAATCAAAGTGTTTATGTGGTTTTTACATAAACAAGTCGTTTTAACAAAAGATAATTTGGTTAAGTGCAACTGGACAGGTTCTACTAGGTGTAGTTTCTGTGATCAGGATGAAACTATCCAGCATCTTTTCTTTGATTGCCCGTTGGCGAGAGTGGTGGCGCTCGGTGCAAATTGCCTTTAACATTACTCCTCTGAATTCGGTCAGGTCGTTATTTGGAACGTGGCTTGTTGGTATAGAGGCCGAAACAGCTAGACAAATTCGAGTAGGAGCATGTGCGTTGTTATGGGCAATTTGCAACTGTAGAAATGATTTGGCTTTTAACAGAACAACAACTATTCATTATTTGCAGGTTTTATTCCGGGCTACTGCGCTAATCCGTATGTGGTACTTACTCACTCCGACAGAGGCCAGGGAGCGTTTGGTTACTGGATCTGTCCGGTGGGAGATGGTAGCGCGGGATATCTTCAACCGGTTTGGATGGCGGTCATGTAATAGGATAGGCGATTAGTTTACCTATCTATCTATCTTATGCCAGCCAGTTGTGGCTTTTGGGCCTTTTTTGTTTTTCTAGCGCATTGTGAGCCATCCTACTTTTTTGCAGCAGATTGCAAGACCTTATTGAACTACTTTATTTATTTATAATTGTGGCCGTAAGCATCGCTCTGATGCAGAGGCCGGGAGTCCCCCTTTACGAAAAAAAATGCGTTTACAGGTGCGTAAATTCCCTGAAAAAATTGGTGGCTCGCTCCCCACGAAAATTGCACCCATATTAATTGGATGAAGTTCCATACCATGTTTGCAAACATGGCCTTGTGAGCCTAATTACAAGCTTAGTACTATATGTCAAGGTTATTTCGGTTTTTCAAAAAAAAGGTTATATTGATTTTGTACTTTACCGATATTGCTAAAACTCAGTCGAACGAAGTCTCAGTTGATCGTATAGCCATTGGATCTTTTGCACGGAGATTCATGTAGGACTGAGCACCATCCAACCGGCCCTAGCAGCATGTCACCCCATCACTTGCAGCACATCGTCCCATCGGTCGTGGTGTCTGGCATTGCTAGTTGGAGCAAGTTGTCTCAACGGTCATACCATCAAGTGTGCACTACTTGGGAATGCCATTTGTGCACCGTTTAAGTAAGACCAACATTGTCAAACATATCATGGTATGTTTTGTATCATTTCCTGTTTTTTGTGTTCATAATACTATACTAGTAACATGCTCGTGCGTTGCAACGGGAAGAACACACAGTCCTAATCCAATAATCATGATTTATAACCCCTTACTCCCACACACACACATATGTTATCTAGGACCACCTTTTCAGTATGACACCCCACCGGTTCTAACGCTTATCCTCTTTTCCTTGAATTCAGTACTTGATTGATTTTTGATAAATCGAATTCAATCTTCTCAAGATATGCGAAAGTTTTGAAAAATTATGAAAATAAAAAACAAATTGATTGGTTGCAAATTATAGTTTGCTCCAAAAATAGAATAACCAACTAAGTATGATTAATTAATCATGTTAAACTAACAATAGAATTAGGTAAACATTGTCGCGGGTATCTACCTAAACAATAAAAAATAGCATTAACATACTCTAAATATTCAAAAGGTAAATGTTTGAAACACACAATCTTTTACATTGAAATAACCAGCTAATAAGTATGATTAATTAATTTATGTATTTTTTTGGATATGGAAGGAGAAATTATAAGACCTAAAAAACTATGGAGAGGCAAATCACTTACATGAGTTTAGATGCAAAGACTCAAGTCGAATCAACAATAGCAATCCATTTTCACTGTGATCAATAATGCAACCATACCGGTAGTGGTAGTAGTTAAAATCATTTAAAGATTTGAGATGTACATTCCAAATCCTATATGTGATCCACATACCAATATTATGATATACTTGCTCATATAGCTTTTCTGAGAGCTCCACGTGCATAGTACATCTATTCAAATGAGTGTCCTAGTATACTCCTTAGAGAACAGAATGAATACAAATTTGCATATTTTTTTACTAAAATAGCAACCATGGGAAAAAACATATATATCCCATTGCATCGAGAAAGGAGTATTGCTGATCACCAAAAAAAGATATTGAAGTGGCCATGAGCCCAAATATAAAATTGTAAGATGCTAATAATGTATGCAGATTTATATTCCTCTATATATTTTCATTATCCCTCTCATCGGAATATAAGATGCTATACAATTTAGCATGTATATATGTGCAAAGTTAGCAAGTAGCCAGCTATAAATATTGGTCTAAAATAAGGATCAGGTAATAAAACGCAAGACATGCTACACCTCTTAATCAATTCGTTTCTTTAAGCCCTTCAGCCTAGCAATAAGCCACATCAAGTGTAGTGAGGAAGATTAGATGGACAATGCTACATATTATCCTCACACAAGACCGTATGCCTGTAATGTGTTTATCCTGATTCGCCAAAAAAGGTTTCTATCCTGAATTTCGTCCATAAACAGCAAGCATAAACAATTATAAATCTATGGAAATTAGTATTGTAAATCTGTAATCTTATCATCTTAGTGATGCACAACCAAATATAAAGCTAGCTGAGGACGGTCGTTCTGATGTTGCTTGGCTAGCTTTCTATATAACGAAGGTTCAATATAGAATTTTGATATACCTCAATTAGCCCAGCATAATGGTCCCGTGAGGAATGAAATAGGCAACCGGGAGGCTGATATGCTTACACACCATCAACATAAGATAGTTTCTCATAAACTACATCCGTGTATGACCATGGGTAACATCCGAATTCCTCAAATCAGTAGGTATTCTGCAGACTTGATTCTCCATAAAAATATGACAAACATGCACACCTCTAGAGTTCTTTCTTCTCTGAAAAATCTGAAAACATACCAAGATCTAATTATAGAATATTTTTTTTGATCCATTGAATAAGAAATTCATACGAATATGCATGACAAAAACTGAGATCTCAATTGTTCATTTCTAACGAAATTTGAGTCATGCCTCAAATCTTCAGGCAGAAGTAGTCTGTTGTAGGCACAATCATAAATTTGCTAGAACCCTGTCATGCAAATTACCAACAGAAAATTTGACTTGCTTTATCTATTGGAGGCTTACTGGATTCAGTATCCATCTAACATCCTCAAAAGATGAGGTTGTTGGGGAGTTCTCTATGAATCAGAGCCTGCTCCAAAGCCTATTGTGCAGTGATCCTACCATCAAACAGAAAGGTACATTCTGTAATATGTATTATTAAAGAACTGACGGACCATTCAGTTTTCTCTTATGCGATGAATTTTTCAACCATTACTAATGCGCAGACCTTTGATGATTCAACTCACATTAACCATGTAAATATTCAGAGCAGTGGGGTACCTTGTTGTCGACCATTAGAGAAACTTCCAGTTATGCCTCACCGGCCACAGTCTCCACACGACACCACTGCCCTCTCCTTGTCCTTCTTCTTTGCTCTATCCCTTTTTGAACTCTTCTCTCTCGATGGGAAGCAACTCCCATGACACTTTGTGCAAGCAAGTAGCTTAACAACACTAATGAGAGTGCAAACTACAGGAGCACCAAGATACAGGGATATTACTGTCGGACGCGACCGTCAACAAATTCAACTCTAGTGTTAATAATTGTTGCCCTTAGGAAATAAAGCATCCTCTTTAATAGTTTGTTGCCTCATTTGTAGAAGTCGAAGTCTGTCTAAGGCTTCTTGACGTTGGTTCGGTAACCCTTCTCGAAGTCCTTGGGCAGGATAACATTACCGAGTTTTGCGGACAACAGGCATGCCAACTTCCTGTCAAATAGTAGCAGAATGAAAATGAATGTCACAGTGAATAACACACAGGAGGAGGCACAAAAGGGGTGTGCTACCTCTTGAGCACTGCGTTGGATTTTCCCGAAGAGGAAAGGATGATGCAGCAAAGTAGCGTAAGTATTTCCCTCAGTTTTTTAGAACCAAGGTATCAATCCAGTAGAAGGTTGCGCGCGTGTCCCCTAGTACCTGCACAAAGCAAATAACTCCTCGCAACCAACGCGATAAGGGGTTGTCAATCCCTTCACGGTCACTTACGAGAGTGAGATCTGGTAGATATGATAAGATAATAATTTTGGTATTTTTATGATAAAGATGCAAAGTAAAATAAAAGCAAAGTAAAAACAAAGGAAATAACTAAGTATTGGAAGATTAATATGATGAAGATAGACCCGGGGGCCATAGGTTTCACTAGTGGCTTCTCTCAAGAGCATAAGTATTTTACTGTGGGTGAACGAATTAATGTTGAGCAATTGACAGAATTGAGCATAGTTATGAGAATATCTAGGTATGATCATCACGTATATAGGCATCACGTCCGAGACAAGTAGACCGACTCCTGCCTGCATCTACTACTATTACTTCACTCATCGACCGCTATCCAGCATGCATCTAGAGTATTAAGTTAATGAAAACAGAGTAACGCCTTAAGCAAGATGACATGATGTAGAGGGATAAATTCATGCAATATGATAAAAAAACCATCTTGTTATCCTCAATGGCAACAATACAATACGTGCCTTGCTGCCCCTAGTGTCACTGGGAAAGGACACCGCAAGATTGAACCCAAAGCTAGGCACTTCTCCCATTGCAAGAAAGACCAATCTAGTAGGCCAAACCAAACTGATAATTCGAAGAGACTTGCAAAGATAACCAATCATACATAGAAGAATTCAGAGAAGATTCAAATATTGTTCATAGGTAATCTTGATCATAAACCCGCAATTCATCGGTCTCAACAAACACACCGCAGAAAGAAGATTACATCCAATAGATCTCCACAAGAGAGGGGAGAACATTGTATTGAGATCCAAAAAGAGAGAAGAAGCCATCTAGCTAATAACTATGGACCCGAAGGTCTGAGGTAAACTACTCACACTTCATCGGAGAGGCTATGGTGTTGATGTAGAAGCCCTCCGTGATGGATACCCCCTCCGGCGGAGCTCCGGAACAAGCCCCAAGATGGGATCTCGTGGATACAGGAAGTTACGGCGGTGGAAATTAGGGTTTTGGCTCCGTATCTGATCGTTTGGGGGTACGTAGGTATATATAGAAGGAAGGAGTACATCGGTTGAGCAACAGGGGGCCCACGAGGGTGGAGGGCACGCTTGGGGGGGGGTAGGCGCGCCGCCTACCTCGTGGCCTCCTCCTTTATTTCTTGACGTAGGGTCCAAGTCTCCTGGATCATGTTCGGTGAGAAAATCACATTCCCGAAGGTTTCATTCCGTTTGGACTCCATTTAATATTCCTTTTCTTCGAAACCCTAAAATAGGCAAAAAAAACAGCAATTCTGGGTTGAGCCTCCAGTTAATAGGTTAGTCCCAAAAATAATATAAAAGTAGAAAATAAAGCCCAATAATGTCCAAAACAGTAGATAATATAGCATGGAGCAATCAAAAATTATAGATACGTTGGAGACGTATCAGGGTGCCTAATTTACACAAGCAATTACATAACATCTCATAATCAGGCATTGCTACTTCTATTATAGGTGTCAATATATATGAAACAGATGTGTGGTTAGCAGGAGGTCACCCGTCGAAAGAATTAACATGACAAAAGGGCCATCAGCTTTCCCCCAAAAATGGCAGATCCACTGCTTACTGCTCATGAAAACATCCGACCTTATGGTCAAGTCGTCCGCCTATATTTCTGATCTCATTCGTTTTCCGCATTTACTATGATAAGATTTTAAGAGTAAATGATTTAGAAATCATTATCATTTTCTAATTAAGCTGAGGCAATGAAATTTCCTATGCTAAAGTTGTACAAGTGAAAAAGAATGTTCGGGATAATGAAAAGGCACTCACATCATCAGCATTGATTTTATCCTATCTGGAGACAATCTTCCAAATCAACTCACATTAGCAGCACTGATTTTATCCTATCTGGAGACATGATCTTCCAAATCAACCTCATCACTCAAGTTCATCTTAGCATACAAACAAATCAACCTCGTCACTCAAGTTCATCTTAGCATACAAACCTGAAAGAAAGGAGGTCATCCTAATTATCAGATGCAAACAAAACATGATCTCACAAAGGATCAAGAAACTAATATTTCAATAGTTAAATTGAGAAGACCGCAGCAATTGCGATGCTCCTGCTTGCTGGAGTGGTGGAGGTCGGATTGAAGGCATGGTGGTGGTGGACCATGACCAGCACAGGTCGGTGGACTCCGTCTAGGGGCAGCGCACACCTCGACCTCAACGCCCGAGCTCCTCCCGAGGAGAGACGCCGCCGCCATGAGCCATGTGTCCTGCCCGAGCCATTCGCCTGCATCCGCGAGTGCACGCGCCGGAGAAGATTATGAGAGGATGGGGAGGGAAAGAAGAACAGGGCGACAGAGGGCGAAAAAGACCGGGGGAGGGCGGAGAGGGCCGGTGGCGGCGGAGGCCAGAGAGGAAAGGCGGAAGAGCCGGCGGATCCGCAGCGGCGAGCGGTGGTGGGGCAACTATGGGGCGAGGGTAGTGGCAGATCCGCTCGTGAGAAGGAGAGGCGCTCGGGCTATTGGGGTTGCTTCCAATCCACCACTGATAACTTCAATATAACCGGTAACTGATTATCAGTGGCATGTTACCAGTTGTGGGCTCCCAACCCACCACTGATAATCATTTTAGGTCTGCCACTGATAATCTATTTGCAGTAATGGGTGTTTTATCTGGTCTAGGGACTATTTTGTGCATGTTGTCGTATCTAAGTGTCTAACTTGGCTATTCAGTCGAGTGAAAATTTCTAGCAATCAATTGCACATTTGTACAACTCAAGTTGCACAATTGAGAAGGAAGTGCAATTTTAGTATTCTGAAGTATGCAACTAGACAATGATATGGGAGAAGAAAAACAAGCACAAAAAAAGTATGAAAATGAAATTTAAGATAGGAAACGGGTCGTCAAAAATGCGAAATTTAAACTTCGTACATGTGGTTGGTGTCGGTGTCAAAACCGGCAGACCTCGAGGTAGGGGGTTCGAGCTGTGGATCTTGAATCAAGGGTAACAAGAACAAGAGAGTCGATGTTTACCCAGGTTCGGGCCCTCTTGATGGAGGTAAAACCCTACGTCCCGCTCTTGTTAATATTGATGGTGACGAGTACAGAGTTGATCTACCTCGAGAACGTAAGTTGTGGTCTAAACCCTAGGGGTATGATGATTGTCATAATGATCTATCGACTAGCCTAGCGTCGGCTTATATAATGTATCGGAGGCCTCGGATAACAAGTGTCCTAGTCGGCTACGTCGGTGGAGAGGAGTCCTTGTCTTGATCACCAAGTCTTGTGAAATCTTCCTCGTATATGTCATGAGCTATCCGAAGTGGCCCATTAGTTAACCGCCATGGGGGTCCTCGGTCTGACCCACGGGTCAGGAGACGACGCGGTGAGTACTCCTAGTTCAGGACATCGTCAGTCGTGTATGTCGAGCGTAGAAAAGTTTTGGAGCAAAGTTGGTCATTATTTGATGTGCTACTTCCATTTATCAAATCGCTTATGTAAGAAAATCACCAATTTGATAGCGCGTTTTTGGTGGGATGGAATGGTGATGAGAACAAACACAAGATGCACTGGAGGGAGTAATAAATTAAAGAGCATTACATCCACATGTTTGGTAGTAAATTACAAAGTTACATAATACTTAAAGATGCAATCACCAATTCATTTCCTTAATACCTAAGTTCAAGCCCTTCAACAAGAAAGTATGAATTATTTACAAATAAATGGCCGCGAACTAGAACACCACTTTTCATTCTAATATTTCTAAACAAAACAAATCAAAGTTAATAAATTACGTTTTGTCATTTTGGCTTAAGGGTTAATTGTTATGCATCATATTTTGATAGCTCGAGCGCTAACTTAATTTCGGGGCGGAGCCACACGCATGTGGCTCTCCATCCGAGAGGCAGCCACTTCACAAGCATTGTCTTGTTGTCAACAAAGTTGTATCTAAACACGTCATCCCTAAATACAAAGTAGACACAACCACTGCCTATATCCAGCTGTGTAATGATGCCTTCTTAATTTGCTCCTAGAACGTATGTGGTCTTGGCGATAACGATAAATGCTCCGATGTTCTCTCCGAACTAGTGATGACTAAGCCGCACATAACCCTCTTGCAAGAATCAAAACTCGACACTCTCCCCGACTCTAAACTAAAATCCTTTTTGCCACGAACACTTGATCAAGCTTTCTCGCTACCAGCTGTCGAGTCCGCTGGTGGCACTATCTCTGCCATCAACTCTGCCTTTTTTCAAGTCGTCTCTTACTCACATCTAACCTTCTCCTCTACCCTAATCCTACAAACAACTGCGTGCACCCAACACATTGCCATCACAAACATCTATGCTCCATCATCACGATCACTCAAGCAAGCCTTTTTAAACGAGCTCTCATCCATCTCACAACCCGATGACATCCCCTGGATTATCGCTGGTGACTTCAACTTCATCCGCTTCCCCTATGATAAAAAAAACTCTGCGTTCCACCACTCCGAAGCCAATGCTTTTAACCAAACCTTAGATGATCTAGCTCTCATCGAACTGCCCCTACTTGATTGCAGGTTCACCTGGTCGAACAATCGAGCCACCCCCACCCTAGAACGGCTAGATCGTGTTTTCTTTAACCTTGCATGGGCGGACGCCTTCCCTAACACCTCACAATCCTCTCGCACACGCTTCATGTCCGATCACGTCCCACTCCTCATCCACATCACCACCACCATCCCACGATCTAATTTTTTCAAATTTGAGCCTGGCTGGGCCAACTTCCGGCCCTGTAGCGACATCATCAGCCAAATTTGGGCCTCACAGCCCTCCTCGCCATCCAACGCAGCCGCTTCCCTTGTCTCCGCGCTCAAAAAAATCCCGTACCCATCTCAAAAAGTGGGCACGTTCGCGCATTCCTGCCCCCCTCCGCGAAGCTCGCTGCCATGTTGCAATCACTGCCTTAGACCTCATGGAGGAAAACAGACCTCTATCTACACCAGAATCTCTCGCGCGCAAAATCATTGTCTCCGTTCTCAAGTGCACCATTCAGGAGAAAATGTCGTACTGGCGTTGGCGTGCTAAGGTTTCGCGCGCCATCAACGATGGTGAGAACACTAAGTTCTTTCACATGTCTGCCTCTCAACGTCTATGGAAAAATAAAATCTTCACCCTCACTAGGGCCGGCTCCGAATACTCTGCTCACCAGCAAAAAGCTAAAATCCTACGTGACTTCTTCGTCTCGCTAATTGGCACTCCAGCTCTGACAACTTGGGCTTTTGTTCTGAATTCTGTATACCCACAACTGGTGCCCGGACTCCACGTCTTAGATGAGCCCTTCTCCGAAGAGGAAATCAAGCTCGCTTTTTTCACCATGAACCCCCAAGCCAGCCCTGGACCAGACGGTTTCAGACCCTCTTTATATAGATCCTTCCGGCCATTCACTACAAGAAATATGTCAACTTATGACCTTCTGTCAGTGACCCTCGAAGAATTGGTCATAAATTTATGACCATTTTAGACCAATTGGTCAAAAGCTGTTCAGGGGGCTCCAAACCCTAAACCATTGCGACCATTTTGGTCAGAAAGGTCGTAATTTCCTTACACGAAATCGTCACAAAGCAAACAGTGCTAGTCCGCTGCCTTATTTCTAGTTGTTAATGACCAATATAGATGGTCATAGCCTTGTAGATTGTGGTGGGTTGTGATGACTAGGCGCCATCTCATCAGTTTTGCCTATGTGTCATGTCCATGTGGCAGTTTTTGCCCTAGGTTGTGAAGCAACCAATATTTCTATCATTCCCAAAATTCCCAAAAAAAATCTCATAAATTCTTTGGGGCATATCTTCATCAAATATGTAAAAATCCTTCCTTGCCTAGTTCAAAACTAATTCAACAATATTCATTTTCCTATTCTGTTCACAAAAACTCTTTATGAAGGAAGTGCTATTTATATATTCTTGATTGCCCTCGAAATTTTTGGGCACTCTTTCCTATCCAAATTATTACCGCATGACAAAATTCAGCTCCATTTGCCTAGCAAATCTTCCTCGGCAAATTTCCAAAGTTTTTGTCCACCTAGAAGCATTGTGAAGGAAGTACCGTTTTATATCTCTAAATGACATGAAATTTATAAAGTTCCTTCATATGCCCAAATTATCAACCTCCTCCAAATTGCAGCTCAGTCAAATCATCTATGTGAGCCCAGGTTCAATTTATATTTTATGGCCAAATTGGCACGTTGCAAAGCAAGTGTTATATAGACCCCTCCTATTACCCTCAAACTTTTCGGGAACTCTTCCATACCCAAATCATTGCCACATGATAATATTCAGCTAAATTTTCCTAGTAAATCTTTCTCAGGAAATTTCCAAAGTTTCTACCTCGAGAGAAGCTTTGTGAAGTAAGTACTAGCTAGGCTTACCCCAATGATCTAAAAATTTACCAGCGCATGACCGTACCTAAGTAACTTACCTACACCAATTTTGAGCTCATTTCATTCATCCAATCTCTCTCACTAGTTTTCCCAAGTTTCTGTCCATAGAAGAGCATTGTGAAGGAAGTACTACTTTGGCATGTCCAAATGGTATCAATTTTCTATAATGCTTTCCTATGCCCAAATAACCATCCTCCATAAAATTTCAGCTCACTCCATTCATTATTTTGAGCCCATCTTCAACATTCATATTTTTGTCCAGCGTGGTACTTTACAAAGCAAGTACCACCTAGGATCCTCCTTTTGAGCTAAAAATTTCTGAAGACATTCTCCTTAGTAGATGATCATCCTCAACCAAAACTCATGCCCATTGGCCATGTGCATTTCCCGTACCACTAATCAAACACTTGGCTGCTAATTCATGTTTGAGCATCGATCGGTCTCCTCGTGAGAATCTTATGTTGTAATTTTCTTCCTAGCACCAACCTGGGGAGTGCCCAACCCACTAGACATGCCTAGGCCGCCCAGAACACATGGCAACATTACGGTCACGCGGTGACCATGCGACGGGCATGCGAGTTTACGCGCTCTAGAGTTGGGGCCCTCGGCCACCGCCCAAACCTCGACATATCACCACCAAACCATGTATTTATGATTAAATAGGTCCTTATGTAATTAGAAATGATTTTTTGAAAAAATAAATAGCAAACTATGAGGCAGCTGCAGTTCAAATTTGACCCGCTTCCAACTAAATTGGCGGAAATTTGTCTTTTTCACGAGAGGTGGATCAAAATATTTTACACCCAACCATTTTGTCAATTGTGCATTAAATATGGCCTAGTATTTTATAAAAATTATTTGGTCCAATTTTGCAACAATTATTTGGTAGTTCCTTCACAAAAAAACCTCCTTTCGAGCACTCGAAAAATGGAAAATGGTTTTTTCGTCCAACGAAAATGAAAACTTCCTTAGGCAACATTGTTTTCCATTCCAATATGCACCCTTGTGCACAATATGAGATCATTTGAACAAACTATGCCATGGATGTGGCCATAAGATTGATCATTTGGCTTGAAAGCCATTGATCTCCACACGTGATAGCTCGTTTCTGAGAGCACTTTTTAAAAATAATTGCCGTATTACAAGTTTATTATTTTTCCTAGGAACTTGGCCACATATAATGACACAATGCGAAGGTTTCCCAATTTTTTGATTTTTTTTTGAATTTTTATGCCAGTTTCAAAATGCAGTCAAAACGGCGGGAATGACCGTTCCTAGCTAGTGGTTGAATCTTGGAATTTTTTTGGTGTTTCTATGATTAAATAGATACTTGTGTACCTAGAAATGATTTTTGAAAAAAATAAAGAGCAAACTACAAGGTAGCTACAGTTCAAATTTGACCCGCTTCCATCTGAATCGGCGGAAATTTGTCTTTTTCATGAGAGGTGGATCAAAACTTTTTACACCCAACCATTTGGTCAATTGTGCATTAAATATGGCCTAGTATTTTAGAAAAATGATTTGGTCCAATTTTGCAACAATTATTTGGTAGGTCCTTCACAAAAAAACCTCCTTTTGGGCACTCAAAAAATGGAAAATGGTTTTTTCGTCCAAAGAAAGTGACAACTTCCTTAGGCAACATTGTTTGCCATTCCAATATGCACCCTTGTGCACAATATGAGATCATTTGAACAAATATGCCATGGATGTGGCCATAAGATTGATCATTTGGCTTGAAAGCCATTGATCTCCACATGTGATAGCTCGTTTCTGAGAACACTTTTTTAAAATAATTGTCGTATTACAAGTTTATTATTTTTCCTAGGAACATGGCCACATATAATGACACAATGCGAAGGTTTCCCAATTTTTTGATTTTTTTTGAATTTTTTATGCCCGTTTCAAAATGCGGTCAAAACGGCGGGAATGACCGTTCCTAGCTAGTGGTTGAATCTTGGAATTTTTTTGGTGTTTCTATGATTAAATAGATACTTATGTACCTAGAAATGATTTTTGGAAAAAAATAAATAGCAAACTATGAGGCAGCTGCAGTTCAAATTTGACCCGCTTCCAACTAAATCGGCGGAAATTTGTCTTTTTCACGAGAGGTGATCAAAACTTTTTACACCCCAACCATTTTGTCAATTGTGCATTAAATATGGCCTAGTATTTTAGAAAAATGATTTGGTCCAATTTTGCAACAATTATTTGGGAGGTCCTTCACAAAAAACCCTCCTTTTGGGCACTCGAAAAATGGAAAATGGTTCTTTTGAGCAAAGAAAATGAAAACCTCCCAAATCAACATTGTTTGGAATTCCAAGATGCACCCTTGTGCACAATATGAGATCATTTGAACAAACTATGCCATGAATGTGGCCATAAGATTGATCATTTGACATGAAAGCCATGAATTTTCATGAAGGACAGCTCATTTCTGAGAACACTTTTTTAAAATAATTTCCCTATTACAAGTTTATTATTTTTCCTGGAAACTTGGTCACATATAATGACACAATGCGAAGGTTTTCCAATTTTTTGATTTTTTTTGAAATTTTTATGCCCGTTTCAAACGGTCAAAACAGCGGGCTTGACCGTTCCTAGCTAGTGGTTGAATCTTGAAAAACTTTTGATGTTTCTCTGATTAAATAGATACTTATGTATCTAGAAATGATTTTAAAAAAAATAAAGAGCAAACTATGAGGCAGCTGCAGTTCAAATTTGACTCGCTTCCTACCGAATCGGCGGGAATTTGTCTTTTTCACCAGAGGTGAATCGAATCTTTTGACACCCAACCATTTGGTCAATTGTGTATTAAATATGTCCTAATATTTTAGAAAATTGATTTGGTCCACTTTTGCAACAAATATATTATAGGTCCTTCACAAAAAAACTCATTTTGGACACTCGAAATACAAAAAAATGATTTAAGAGAACTCATTTCTCATAACTCTTTAAAAAATATTTGTCTTATTTCAATTTGTGATTATTCCTGAAAACTATAGTCAAATTTGCTGACACAATGAGTAGTTTTTTTTTCATATTTTCAGGTCATAATAAAATAGCTAAGATGATTTAGCACCTTACTTTTAGTCAATTACAACCAATTTAAATGATCAAAATATCATACCTATATACTACGTTTTGATTGGTCCAAAGGCCTCTCACGCGGATCATGGATAAATCACCGTCAGATCCTCCTGGATCCAACGGCCCTCACCTCACCCTCTCACGGTCTCACCCACCCACCGCGAGCTACCCCGCCGCACACCACTCCCCGCGCAGCGAACCCTAGCGCTCTCACCCTCTCCCTCTCTCTGGATCCAGCGCCGCCGCACACCACTCCTTCTGGATCCCCCGCCGCCGCCCCCAACCACACTCCCTCCCTCTAGATCTCGATGCGCCGCCGCCCCCACCCCACTCCTCCGGTGTTCCCCCCACACGGTCACCGCTTGGCCCTCCCCATCGCGCTCCCGACCCAGATCCCTCCCCTCCGCACTCTCAGATCCAACTGGCCCGAGATGGAGGCCGTCGTGGACATGGTCGCCACCACCGGCCACGAGTGGGGGTCCTGGCGCTCTCCCTCGCCGGGGCTCCCGGGGCTCACGGGGTCGCTGTGGCGGACGACCTCCTCCCCTGCGCCGCCTCCCTCCTCCCTAATCCGATCCAGGGCGCCGCCAGGATGCAGCACCACCACCAGCTGGACCAGTGGCTCGCCGGCGGCGGCGTTGGCGGCGTGCTCCGGCCGACCAAGTCCGCGCCCTGCTCCCCTGTCAAGCCGGCGGCGGTGTCCATGCTGCGGACGCACTCTGACTCCTTCCACGTCGCCCACAATGTCCCCGTCGGTGACATCCCCTACGTCCGCGTCAAGCGCGTCCAGGTGCGTCCTTGTATAGGAGCTTTTTTATGTCTGCGATTTGAATTTGCTGATGGTCGGGGCTGACGGTGCTGGTTCTGCTGTGATGGATGGCAGCTTGTGGACAAGGACCCGGAGAAGGCGATTGCGCTGTTCTGGGGCGCCATCAACGCCGGCAACCGCGTGGACACCGCGCTCAAAGACATGGCCATCGTGATGAAGCAGCAGAACCGCGCCGAGGAGGCCAGCGAGGCCATCAAGTCGCTCTGCATCCGCTGCTCCGACCAGGCGCAGGAGTCGCTCAACAAGCTGCAGGCCTCGGTCCCTCCCTCCCTCCTCGGCGGCTCCAGGAACCCTAGATGGCCATGGTGAGACTGCAGGAGGTCAGACCCCTCCTCTCATTCTCTTCTTCTTCTTCTTATTCTTCTTCTTCCTCTTCTTCTTCTTCTTCTTCTTCTTCTTCTTCTTCTATCTCTGGTTTTTTCCTCTCTGCATCTCATCTGATGTAGGCATGTGTGCGTTCGGTCATGTGCAGGCACTGTCCTCCCATCTCATCTCCCTTGGTGGTGAAGGAAGGAGGCCCTGGAGACGGAAGCTGCTGCCCTCCCATCTCATCTCCCTCCTTGCGCGGTGAAGGGAGGCCATGGAGAGAGAAGCTGCTGGGGATGCCGATGCCGATGCTGATTCAAGAGGAGGGCCATGGAAGGTCCTCTCCTTTCCTCTATCTTGTTCGCTTGAGTCCTATTTCCGTCTTCTCCATTCAAACATGTTCTTCCCGATTCAGAAATCTATAGTGTACTAATATGTCGTTTATGCAGCTGAAGAAGATGTGCAAGGAGGGCGCATATTGGGGTAACCAAGTAAAAGCGTATTACTCTGTTGTTTTATTTGGCTGATATAAATGCATTGGCGTCAAACACTCATCTGTTTCTTCTTATGTTCGCTGACACATTCCGATGCTTCTTCTGTTAATCTGCAGGTGCTGTTGCTGGAGTGTATGTAGGCATGGAGTATGGAGTGGAAAGGGTCCGCGGAGAGTATGACTGGGTAATGATGCTCTGAAAATGGATCTTTCACGCTTCTTGCACTTACCTAAACCTTAGGTGAAGGAATATCTATCTGCATGACTGCCTCTGCCCATTTGACAATGGAGATCCTTTATTTAGTTTGACTAAGATTCTTTGCTAATGAGTGTACGAGAAGAATCAATGTGATTCATTGCATCTTATAAATCATGATGCTGGTTTTTACTTCTGTCTCCACACCCTGTTGTAAGATTATTGTTTGAGTTAAGTTCACCGAACAATACTGGATTATTGTTTGGTTACTTATGCTTATTGTGTATCACATTGAAAAAGAAAATGCACAATGAGCTTACCTTTGTATATCAGGAATTTTTTTTCATCGGTTACCCTTCCTTCCGCTGTAGTTTATTTTCGTACAGAAACCAATCTTGGTGTTCTTCCTATTTGCATTTGATTATGTTTTTAAAATTCCCTAGCAGAACTATATATAACAATGTGGGTATGTGTTTTCTTCTTTCAGTGTCTATAGTGCATTTGCATGATGTTGAATTATGTGCTACAGAATATACATTAGCTTCTATGTGCTAATTAAACCTGATCAGTATGTATACTTCTTTGATGTTGTATAATATTGGTGTCAAAGGAGTTAATTTATACCAGATATGATCTACTGGAACAATTTTTTTGCTGTTCAAACGTTTAAATTATGGCTCTTTGTTTCAAACATCTAAATGATGTTTAATTTGTCCTTCTATGCTTAAATGATAAAAATGTTGCATTTATAGGATTGTAAACGTGATGTGATTGGAGTAGTATTTACTTGCTGCTGATAGTAACTACTTGTATCCACTGATTTCTATGCCTCATTTTGCTTGTTTTACTTTATTTATGCACACAGACTGCCTACAAGTTAATATGCTTTTAGATTTGCCTTTATTTTGCTCCTTCCCATATTGTTTGATAACTTGCAGATGTTGTACTTCATTCGTGTTTCGTCGTGGGCTCCAAGAAGTGAAGAAGCATTGAGTTCTAGCTCATTGGTGCTACTTATACTCTGATAGATAGTTATATTTTGATATTTAGTTGTGTTCTTGGTGGCTATAAACCTGATGTGAAGTATGTTCGATTATAAACGTGGTGTATGTTTGATTGTAAGGTGCCAAATTTGGTTCTTGAAGCATTACTTCTGTTTTCAGTCAGTTCTGATTTGAATATTTATTTTTATTTACTGGAAAATCAAAATTTGAAGAACATGACTCTGACCATTGGGACCCACTCAAACCCATCTGACTATTGTGATCTGTCTTAAAAAAAGAAATGTAACTGTTGAGCCAAAAAGGCCATGGCCCAAAAACGAAAGGCCCAATTGTTGGGTCAGGCCAATGTAGAAATCAAAACTATTAGAAAAAATAACCCATGTAGCTAGAAAAAAATACAGTAAAAAGGCCGAATTGTTGGGCTGGGCCCATGTAGAAAATCGAATTGGACCGGGCCGAATCTTGTGCCACATCAGATTGCCACGCTGGATGCCTACGTGGCCTGGGGAGGTTGCTAGTGACCAAAACGCCATAGTAGATGTATTTTGGTCATAAACGTTTGCGGCCATTTCAGAAGAAAGGTCGCTATAGTCAGTTTACGACGGCCAGTTTTTGACCTTATGTTTTTGGTCACAAAAAGGTCACAAATGGAAATTTGTGACCATTTAGTGACCAATAGTGGTGGTCACAAGTTGACATATTTCTTTTAGTGATTAGTCAAAAATTCAATCATGTCTTTCTTCTCTCTTTTTCATCAAGGCTTAGCAGACACCGAACGCTTAAACCGTGCCCACATTGTCCTCCTCCCCAAGAAGGACGCGCCAACCACGCTTGACGCCTTTAGGCCTATCTCACTGCAAAACTGACCAATCAAAGCTGTCGCTAAAGTTATCACTTCTCGCCTAAAGCCGCACATCCCTCTGCTAGTTCATGGCAACCAGACCGGCTTCATCTCTAGAAGAAACATCGCCGAAAATTTTGTTTTTCTGCCGATCTTATTAGCTCTTGCCACTCACGTAAAAAACCAACGATGGTCTTTAAGCTGGACTTCAGAAAGGCTTTCGACTCAGTGGCATGGCCTGCCCTCGACAAAATCCTGGCAATTCGTGGATTCTCTCCAATCTTCCGCAGCTGGACCCAAAATCTTCTCCACACAGGCACAACGGCCGTTCTTATGAACGGGATTCCGGGAAAATGGATTCAATGCAAAAATGGGTTGAGACAAGGGGACCCGGCTTCTCCCTACCTCTTCCTCATCGTCGCCGACCTTCTTCAATAGCTCATCCTCCAGAACTCTGATCCTACTCTCCACCACCCCATCTTCTCCCAACTGCCTCCCACTGTCCTCCAATACGCCGATGACACGCTCATCGTTGCAGCCGCCTCTCCTGCCGCCGCCTCAACCCTTAAAGTAATCCTAAACAGTTTCGCACACGCCTCGGGCCTCGCCATCAACTTCTCTAGAACCACCTTAGCCGCCCTACACACAGACAAAGCCATGACTGCTTCCATCGCACTCGCCATGGGGTGCTCATGCGCTTCCTTCCCGCAAACCTACCTCGGTCTTCCTATCGCCCTGACCAAACCTCTCACCAATGTTTTCAACCCTCTGGTAGAACGAACTAGGAAGCTACCTACTGGCTGGCGTGCCAAACTTCTCGATAAAGGTGATCGGCTCATCCTCATTTCTGCGATGCTAGATTCAATCCTCACCTATTTTATGTCTGTGTTTCGCATCCCAAAGAAAATAATCAAAACACTGACTCTCTAGAAGGAGTTTTTTTGGGCAGGAGAAGATGCTTGCTCAGGTGCTCAATGTCTTATTGCATGGAAAAATGTCTGTTTACCAAAAAAAATCGGTGGTCCAGAGCTCAAAAACTTACATGTTCAAAACAACTGCCTCCTTATGAAATTTGCAGCCAAAGCACTCTCCACTGCACAAACACCCTGGCTTGAGTGGCTTGATCTTCAACACCCTAACGCTCTAGTGGTCTCTTCCCCGCAAACCTCTTTTCTGGCTAGACACTTGGCTGGTCTCACAACCCCTTGCCATCGCCTTCCCCCACCTATTTTCACACTCCACCTTAGAGCTGGTTAAAGTGGCTAACATTTTGCGTTTCAGTATTTAAGCTAACCTCCGTAATCGCCTCTCCCTCACAGCAGAACAAGAGCTTGTGTCGCTTGTGGCTATTTTGCAGGATTTCATGCCATCGGCAGGGGAAGATCAACGGTTCCTATGACATGGCATTACCTTCTCCACCAAGCATGCATACGGTGCCCTCATGGCTTGGCCAGATAACGATCTCATTGCTCCTTTCATATGGAATGCCAAGGTTCCTCGGAAGCTCAAAGTATTCGCCTGGCTACTCTTCAAAGATCATCTCAACACTAGAGTCAACCTTGCACGCAAGCATATAATCGATTCAGATATATGCCCTCGGTGTGCTAGGCTACCCGAAGACTCCAACCACCTCTTCATCACGTGCCCTCTTGCCAACAAAATTTGGCGACGACTTGGGCTCCTGCCACCAACCAGCGAAATCACAGACTTATGGGACGTCACTACTCCTCCTCACCTCCCGACCACAACATGGCCTTCGGTACTCTTGGCTTTACTATGGATGATTTGGGCAGCACGTAATGACATGGTATTTCCTTTGGTCGATCAAAGCTCTGTAATAACCCTAAGGAACCTTATTTCTGCTTTGGATCTCTGGTCTCATCGTCTTGTGCATACACAAGACAAGGAGGACGCCTTCTCATGGCGTTCCTACCTCTCTTCACATTGCACCGTGCCTATGTAATTCTGTACTCACTGTCACGGCAGTCCTTCGAGCAATATATTCAGGTGGGGGAACTCCCCCCCCCCCCCCCCCCCCCCCCATTCTCAAAAAAAATCCAGCTGTGTGAAAAAACTGGCAAGACAGCCCAGAAATAGGACATCGTTGCCGAGGCTCCAGCCATCCCTCACCACCCACTCCACCTCGCCACTGCTAGGCTCTTTCTGAAGTGCACGCATCGTTACCCGGAGAACGTGCGGCGGGTCACCATAACTGTAATGAATCTGATTTTTTTTCACCTGGACCGATGTCCACAAAAGCTCACCATGTGACTCAAATATGTAGGTCAGTAGGTGCATTCATGAAAATAATTTGTATCCACATCTTTGTAGACGACGCGGCGCTAATTGTCCATCACCATTTTTGTCTTATCTCGTAAGGGAGGTAGGCTGGTGACGGCCCCGGTACGAATATCGATGAGCCTCCGCCCGGGATGGACGGAGAAGAACCATGCGGCCATGCCATCCACGCTAGCAACCTAGTTCCTAGTATTGGTAGGTGGTGCCCCGAATGGCGCGAGGATGACGTGGTCCTGGCCACGGCGGCACGTTGGCGTCTCCAGGGAGCAATGGGAGTTGATGATGGAGTGCACCATCTGGCCGTTGTTGCATCACTTGAGAACCCATGGCAGACACGAGCAGGGGCGGGTCGCCACTAGGGCGAGCAGCGCCGCCACGTCGTACAACAACCTGCAGACGGGAAAGTATTAGGTAATACGTTGCAAAAAATTATGAAAAAAGATCATGGATTATTCATGACATATATGAAGACATCCCCTAAAAAATTCAAATCCAAATTCGAAATATACACCGAGAAACAAAAAAGACTAATCTTTCATGAATAGTGTCAAAAAAAGACAAAAGCAAACATGACACTATTCCCGCCTGAATTTGTCATTTTTGTTTCTCCGTGTGTATTTTGAATTTTGACCTGAATGTTTTAGGGGTTGTCGACATATATGTTGTGAACATTTATGATTTCTTTTCAGAATTTTTTGAAATGCTTAAATTTGATTTTAAGTTCGTATATTTTCCCCTGCAGACGGCATCGAAGCAGGTGGCCGGAAAATTCCGAGTTCTAACAGTAATTAATAGATTATTGAGAGTGGTTCTTCTACACCCACTCTTGGTGCACCCACGCAAGAAAACATATCAAAACATTTCGAAAAAATCTGAAACTTCGTGGAAATGAACATCAACAAATGTTATGGGGGCTTGAAAAATTTGGTGGCCAAATAACATTCGAGGAGCTCTCTACAAAAAAGACAAAATCACTGAAAATTAGTCAAAACGTACGTGCACTGTTTGAGCAGATTTTGCAATTTTGTCTTTTTTGTAGAACGCTTCTCGAATGTTATTTGACCACCAAATTTTACAAGCCCTCATAACATTTGTTGATCATCATTTCCACGAAGTTTCATATTTTTTTGAAATGTTTTGATATGTTTTCTTGCGTGGGTGCACCGTGCACCGAAAGTGGATGCAGCCACTACTTTGCATAGATTATATTATGCATGTAGTTGTCTCCAACACTAAATCTGTTGCCAAGAAATTGTTCAAACAAGTTCCATTTTGCTTCTTCTACCTATACTAACGTACATCAACCCACAATAAACTTAAACATGTCTGCTAATGGATGTTGAATTTTGTATGCCAGTTTCTCCAGCATACATTATAATAGGCAGTACCTTTGCTTCTTATCATGAATAGTAGTGTGGAAAACAAACATAATCATGCCCACTATTGTTCTGTTCACACCACCTCGAGTTCTTAGTGGGAGTTAATCGGTTTAGTTCCATAAACTTGCGTGTGTGTAAGGACTTGTATGCTTGCACCATCTTTCTAGCTTCAAGCTGCATGCATAACATGTGGTCTGTACCCTAAATTACTTCTCTTTAACTACTATAACACTTTTTCTCATGAATCTACTACCTCAGTCCGGATTTATTAGGCCCCCTAGTATTTTGAGTCAGACTTTGGCCATTCATATGACTAATAAAATATAAAAAATATGCTACAAAAAGTACACTGTTAGATTTGTATTTGAAAGAACTTTCCGACGATATAATTTGTGTTAAATATAGTTTATATGTTATTAGTTAAATTTTTTGGTCAAACTTTAGCCAAAAAAGGGGCCTAATAAATCCGGACGGAGGGAGTACAATCTAACCTTCAAGATAGGAGGGAGGGGCAATGCACGCCTTCATTTCCTGGTGTCCCTTAATGTTTGTTACAACGTCCGTGTCATCAGCTCAAGTGCTACCTATGGGCATCTCCAACGCTGATCCGCAAATTTTTTCGGTATATGTCTATTTTTATATCTGGACTTGATCCGCAGACATGATACGGGAGGGGGTTATTCAATGTTAATTACAAAGTATTCGGCTGAGAGGAGAAAAAAAAGGTGGGAACCATGCATGTGGTGGGATATTTATGATTTAGTATCCCGTTTGAAAGAGAGAGAAGATGGGACCATGCATATGTGGTTGGGAGGAGAGAGAGAAGAGAGGGCCATGCATGTGAATGGTCAATTGCATATCCGGACTCCGGTAAAACCCCCCACATTCGTCTTCAAAATACCGGAATTGAAACGTCCGGACAACTTCACAGACTGACACAGGTCCCATTGGATTACAAAAGTGAACAAATATGTCCGGCCGGATATATACCGGTGTTTTACATGTCTCCCTTGGAGATGCCCTAACGATGCTTTAGCTGCCTCTATTAAAGTTTAATTTCTCTGTTACAAAATACATGGCGTTTTTATGCAGCTTCGGTTTTTGAGACGCGAGTTTGACCTTTTTATGTAAAAAAAATATATTGAAAATTGTCACAGGCCCCATGGTATTGATGCCGACAGATTTATAGATTCCTCCAATACTGAAAGCGACGTCCACTCCGACTGAAAGAGACACACCATCTGCTTCTTTTGGTTCTGCAATGGCTCTCATACAACTCCAATTTTCAAGAACACATAATTGAAAAAAAAACACATGCATGAATGCATGCATTTTTTTATTACTCCTAATTGAAATATGTCATGCTTCATAAAGTGCTAACATTAAGATCAGTACTCTGGCCATCTTCTTTATATATATATATATATATATATATATATATATATATATATATATATGCTGAAAATCATCGCGGGCCCCATCTGATGGATTGGTGGCGACAGATTTGTAGATCCCGCCTACAGCGAAGACGATGTCCATCGATCAAAGAAAATTGAAAGAAAGAGACACCCCATCTGCTTCTGTCGTCGATTGATTCTTCAGTGCCGCTCCTCCACAACCACTGATTATTATTCACCAGCTCCAGTTCGGGTCCATCCTCCACCGCTCATCTTCCTGCTGCAGCCTGCAGGTTCTCTCCCTCCCTTTCATGTAGTGAATCAACATCTCTTCTCAGCAGCGGAAGAACAGAAGAAGAGAAGTGTTCTTTGCTCATCTTCCTCCTCTTGCAGTTGCAGAAGAACAGAAGTGGCCAGCCATGGAAGCAGCAGCAGGAGATGAGGAGAGGCCCTTGCTCCATCATCACCCTCCTCCTGGCCTCTATCAGGTAAGTACATAGAAAACAATACACATATAGCAGTTGTTCACTAGCGATTCTGCACAAACAAGTATAGTTCAATTTTGTACAGCACTGTGACAAATCATAGGTTAAAAAACATAGCAAAGGCTTTGCTGTATCATGCAGAATGGGGATTCAAGGTTAAATACTTGCGATGGAACCGTCGATGTTAACGGACAACCAGCTGCTAAGGCGAGCACGGGAAACTGGAGAGCCTGCTTCTTCATTTTAGGTACTACTACTATTTCATTCTAGATACTCCCTTCGGCCATTTTTATTTTGCATATAAGTTTTGTCCAAAGTCAAAGTATCTCTTGTTTGACCAAATTTATTAAAAAGGGTATCAGCATTCACAATTCCAAATCATTATTATTATATTCATTATGAAATGTAGTTTCATAGTGTGTGTGTGTTTTTTTTAGAAAAGGAGGATGATCATAGTGTGTGTGTATTGGGTATTGTAGACGTTGATATTTTTTAATATAAATTTAGTCAAACTTTGCTAAGTTTGACTTGACAGAAATCTACTGCGCGGAGTAAAAAGGACCGTAGGGAGTACAACAGCAGCAGCGACTCGCCAATTCCTCAATAAATGCAAAAGGAAAATATGCTCAACATTAACTCTCATAGTTTGACTTGCGCTACATTTTAGGTATCGAATTCAGCGAGTGCTTGGCCTACTTCGCCATCTCTAAGAACTTAGTCACCTACCTCACCAGTGTGCTCGACGAAAGCAACATTGACGCAGCAAGGAATGTGTCCACTTGGATTGGCACAACATTCTTCACGCCACTTGTCGGAGCTTTCTTGGCAGACACATATTGGGGAAGATACAAGACAATCGTGATTTTTCTCTCGATTTACACCGTTGTAAGTGGAACATATGTTGCTGATGAACATAATACATTATGTCTGCATTGTGCGTGGATGGGAGCATCGACTGATGCAGAGTCGGGGACACCACTTCCCCTTTTCTTAAAGAAAATGCACGGCCATCATTCTAGAATAACTTCCATAACTTCTTTTTTTTCTAGGGGATGCTTGTGCTGACGTTTTCGGCGATACTCCCATCGTTGATGCAATCCTCCAACCATCATGAGATCCACCGTGTTGCCGTCTATGCAGGACTCTATCTTACAGCCCTTGGCAACGGTGGCATCAAGCCCTGCACTTCTGCCTTCGGCGCGGACCAGTTTGACATGGCTGACCCAGCGGAGCGCGTGAAGAAGGGATCCTTCTTCAACTGGTACTTCTTCTCGATCAACGTTGGCTCCCTTCTATCGACCACTGTGATTGTCTGGGTGCAGGATAATGTCGGTTGGGGGATCGGCTTCGCCGTACCGATGATCCTCATGAGCCTCGGTTTCGCGGTGTTTGTAACCGGTAGGAGGGTGTACAGGTACAAGACACTAGGAGAGAGCCCCATGACAAGAGTGTCCCAGGTTGTTGTTGCAGCTGCAAGGAATTGCCATATGGAGTTGCCTGATAATAGCTCAGCCTTGCATCACCTACCTTCACCGCCAATAGAGACTACCTTCAAGGTTCACCATACCACTCAGTTCAGGTTGGTAGTTTTTATTTTATTTTTGCGAATATGTTCAGGTTGGTAGTAGAAATGTAGAATATCTCCAAGATCATACATACTCATGTTGCTGTCTGACTTTTATATCTAAAAATATTACCTTTACTGCCTAGATTTTTGGACAAGGCTGCTATTGTGCCACCCCCGACGCCGGGGAAGAAGGACGTGGAGGCGGGTCCGTGGAGGCTATGCACGATGCCTCAGGTGGAGGAGGTGAAGATGTTGCTGCGGTTGTGCCCTGCGTGGGTGTCCATGGTGGTCTTCTTCATGATCACAGCGCAGATGTCGTCGACGCTGATTGAGCAGGGCATGGCGATGGACAACCACGTCGGGCCATTCACCGTGCCACCAGCCTCCCTTGCAGGCTTCGACGTGGTTGCAATGCTCGTGTTGATCCCCGTGTACGACGCTGTGCTGGTGCCCTTCGCACGGCACGCCACCGGCCTCGACCGGGGCCTCTCGCATCCGCAGCGCCTCGGTGTCGGTCTCGCGCTGTCCATGCTCGCCATGGCCTACTCGGCGTTACTTGAGAGGAACCGGCTCGCGGTGGCCGCAACCGGAGCAACAGTGAGCATCATGTGGCAGGCACCGGCGTACACAATACTGGGCGCCGGGGAGGTGTTCGCGGCCATTGGCGTGATCGAGCTCTTCTACGACCAAGCGCCCGACAGCATGAGGAGCCTGTGCACCGCACTCGCGCAGCTTGCTGTCGCAGCGGGGAACTACCTTAACTCGGCCGTGTTGGGCTCCGTCGCGTCTGCCACGGGATGGATCCCGGAGGACCTCGACGACGGCCACCTGGACTACTTCTTCTGGCTGATGGCGGTGCTCGGCGCCCTGAACCTGCTCCAATTCTTGCTCTGCTCCATTCCGGCCATGAGGCAGAGCGGCAGGTAGCCCGGTTTCGCGACAACAGTCCGTGTTCATTTGGAGTTGAGAAATTCGCGCATATAACTCACCCCTGCCACGTCCACCAAAATGTTCATAAACTCAATGTTAGTGCAAATTAATTCGGGTCAGCTGACCCCAATGCCATTTTCTCTTGAAACCTTTCTCTTGAAAGTTTGCATTGATAAAAAAAAACTACCTGGGATGGAGAATTTCATAAACTCAAGCACTCACACTGATATGAACAAAATCAGGAAGCGATGAAATAATAGGCGCCAAGACACGTGAAGAAGCTATGGCTCATCGGTTTATAATTTTTGAAGCGTGGAAGAATCGTATATGTCCTAAATTGCAATTCCTAGTAAATAAAAGTAGAATGTGCTACAAATCGATTTATTTAACGGTAGCGCTACACGTCAGTCAGCTGATCCGATCACCTGGTTGATCACCCTGCGCGATATACCACTAGACAACTTGTGGCGGTTGGATCATCATGGCATGTCATTTTCTCTTGAAGGAAATATGCCCTAGAGACAATAATAAAGTTATTATTTATTTTCTTATATCATGATAAATGTTTATTATTCATGCTAGAATTGTATTAACCGGAAACATAATACATGTGTGGATACATAGACAAACAGAGTGTCACTAGTATGCCTCTACTTGACTAGCTCGTTGATCAAAGATGGTTATGTTTCCTAGCCATAGACATGAGTTGTCATTTGATTAACGGGATCACATCATTAGGAGAATGATGTGATTGACTTGACCCATTCCGTTTAGCTTAGCACTTGATCGTTTAGTATGTTGTTATTGCTTTCTTCATGACTTATACATGTTCCTATGACTATGAGATTATGCAACTCCCGTTTACCGGAGGAATACTTTGTGTGCTACCAAACATCACAACGTAACTGGGTGGTTATAAAGGTGCTCTACAGGTGTCTCCGAAGGTACTTATTGAGTTGGCGTATTTCGAGATTAGGATTTGTCATTCCGATTGTCGAAGAGGTATCTCTGGGCCCACTCGGTAATGCACATCACTATAAGCCTTGCAAGCATTGTAACTAATGAGTTAGTTGCGAGATGATGTATTACGGAACGAGTAAAGAGACTTGCCGGTAACGAGATTGAACTAGGTATTGAGATACCGACGATCTAATCTAGGGCAAGTAACATACCGATGACAAAGGGAACAAACGTATGTTGTTATGCGGTTTGACCGATAAAGATCTTCGTAGAATATGTAGGACCCAATATGAGCATCCAGGTTCCGCTATTGGTTATTGACCGGAGACGTGTCTCGGTCATGTCTACATAGTTCTCAAACCCGTAGGGTCCGCACGCTTAAAGTTTGGCGACGATCGGTATTATGAGTTTTTGTGTTTTGATGTACCGAAGGTAGTTCGGAGTCCCGGATATGATCACGGACATGACGAGGAGTCTCGAAATGGTCGAGACGTAAAGATCGGTATAATGGGCGATTATATTCAGACACCGGAAGTGTTCTGAGTGGTTTCTGATAAAAACCGGAGCACCGGGGGGTTACCGGAACCCCCCACGGAGTTAATTGGGCCTCATGGGCCTCAGTGGGAGAAGAGGAGGGGCGGCCAGGGCAGCCGCACGCCCCCTCCCCCTCTAGGCCGAGTTGAACAAGGAGGGGGGCGGCGCCCCCTTTTTCCTTCTCCTCCTCTCTCCCTTCCTTCCCCCTCCTACTCCAACAAGGAAAAGGAGGAGTCCTACTCCCGGTGAGAGTAGGACACCCCCCCTGGCGCGCCCTCCTCCTGGTCGGCCGCCTCCCCCCTTGCTCCTTTATATACGGGGGCAGGGGCACCCTAGAACACACAAGTTGATCTTTTGATCTATTCCAGCTGTGTGCGGTGCCCCCCTCCACCACATTCCACCTCGGTTATATCATAGCGGTGCTTAGGCGAAGCCCTGCGTCGGTAGCAACATCATCACCGTCATCACGCCGTCGTGCTGACGGAACTCTCTCGTGAAGCTCTGCTGGATCGGAGTTCACGGGACGTCATCGAGCTGAACGTGTGCTGAACTCGGAGGTGCCGTACGTTCGGTACTTGGATCGGTCGGATCGTGAAGACGTACGACTACATCAACCGTGTTGTGCTAACGCTTCCGCTTTCGGTCTACGAGGGTACGTGGACACACTCTCCCCTCTCGTTGCTATGCATCACCATGATCCTGAGTGTGCGTAGGAATTTTTTTGAAATTAATACGTTCCCCAACACTCTTCCCCTGCTTCGAGTTAACAAAGAGAGAAAAATCTTCGGTCACTCGCCCACGCTCGTTGCAGATAACCCCCCCCCCCCCCCCCCCCCCCCCCCCCCCCCCCCCCCGCGCCCCCCCCCCCCCCCCCCCCCGGTCACAACACCGCTTGGTGTCGCGGCTCACAACACCTGGTATTGTTGCTTGTTGCCAAAAAAACGCAGTCGTCCCTCTTCATAGAATTAGAGCCCTTGGTCTGGTCGCTCGCCACACGCTGGAGTTGCGAGTTGCAGCGCCCCATCTCGCCACTCGCGCCAACGAGGACGATCGCAGCACCGCGTCGTGCCAGTCACAGCTTCCGCCTCTATCAGTTGCAACATCCCTCTTAGCTATCTCTGGTGCCGTGCCGGCCGCATCACCGCAACATGATGGTCACAGCTTCGTCACCCCAGGCAGTGCGCACGGCAGAGCTTGCATCTTCGGCACCCCCTGCATCACCTAAATTCGACGAGCTGCGGCGCGACGTGCTCAGATAAAGGATATATGGAGAGAGAGTAAGGTTCCAGGGGGCATGTGGCGACATCACGAGATGACCGATTTCAGCGAGCGATCGGCCCGCCGACGGGAATCGTTTTCCTATAGAAAATCAACAACGTTCAACCAACAATCATCTGCAACGACAAAAAAAGGTATAAATTTGGGCTCGATTCCCATGTGGCGTTACTCCTAATAACAAAAGAAAAAACAGATGCGAGTTTGGCAGACAGATTTGTAGGTTTCTCTTAACAACCAAAAGCGATGTCCACTCAAAGTTTCAAACCGAGAGAGAGAGAGAGAGAGGGACATCCCATCTGCTTCTCTTTCTTTCTTGGTGCCTCCCACCCAACACCAACCACTACAATACGTCATCATTCACTGCCTCCATCTTCCTTCTCATCCTCCAGGCTCTCTCTCTCTCTCTCTCTTGGTGCCTCCCATCCAACACCAACCAATATTTCTGTAACAATTGATTGCTACCGAATATGAAAGTATTCTTGATCTGGTGATTGCAGTTCGAAGGAGAAGGACTAGGAGGTTGCTTGTCCTGCCACTGCCGTTGCAGATGCTTAAAAGCAGAAGTCAGCCATGGAAGCGGCAGGAGACGAGGAGAGGCCCTTGCTCCATCACCTATCTCCTGAACTCCATCAGGCAAGTACAAAGAAAACCGTATCATTTCTTCTCTATTGACTACCAAGTTGGGATCATTGTTGCAAGGAGAGTTGTGGTCCTCTAAGTCGCGCCACCAACGGCACCTAGTGTGGAGATTCAAGTAATCAAGCTTAGCGAGAGTCTGTTAGAGAAGAAAAAAATCTTGATCTATTTAGTTTCTATGTCAAAGCGCTGCTATTATTAATTGTACGTGTGTTAGTGGCAGCCTCAAGTCTGGAAGTTCGTACTAGCTAGTTGTATCTGTCTAGCTGAGTAGGTTCATGCTAACAGTGATAAAAATAGCAGTGTACAAGAGGTTTGATACTCCCTCCGATCCATGTTAATTGTCGCTGTACAACTTTATACTAAATCAACGATAGTTAATATGAATTGAAGGGAGTATAATTTTTTTCAAAAAGGGGAATACCCCGTTTTTGAAAATCATAGCAGAGGATACTTGGTGCCACCAAAAATAAGTAGATCATACTCATAGCAGAGGTTTTACTGTGCCACACGCAGGATGGGGATTCAAGATACACTAATGACGGAACAGTTGATGTTAACGGGCAACCTGCTGTTAAGGCAAGCACAGGAAACTGGAGAGCATGCTTCTTCCTCTTAGGTATACTCGCATACTGCATAACTCACAACTAAGCATTTTCTTTTCCTTTTCTGAAAGATGCACAATACTTATTCTCATTGTTTGACCTGTACTAGGTGTCCAATTCAGCGAATGCTTGGCCTTCTTCGCAATCTCAAAGAACTTGGTCACCTACCTCACCAGCGTGCTCCATGAAAGCAATATCGACGCGGCCAGAAATGTGTCCACTTGGTTTGGCACCACATTCTTTACGCCGCTTATCGGAGCTTTCTTGGCAGACACGTATTGGGGGAGGTACAAGACATTAGTGGTTTTCCTCTCAGTCTACATCGTCGTAAGTGAATGTTGTTGATGTGAACCAATAGACACAGAGGTCGGAGGAAGCACCGCCTTTTTTTGAAAGAAATTATGTTGTGAGCATTCATAAACAACTTCCATGTGTTTTTTTTTTTTGCTAGGGGATGCTTGTTTTGACGGTTTCAACGACACTCCCATGGATGATGCAATCCTCCAACCACGGTGAGATTCACCGTATCACCGTCTATGTTGGACTGTATCTTACAGCCCTTGGCAACGGTGGCATCAAGCCCTGCACCTCCCCTTTTGGCGCTGACCAGTTTGACATCACCGACACAACAGAGCGGGTGAAGAAGGGTTCATTCTTCAATTGGTTCTACTTCTTGAACACTATTGGCTCCCTTTTGTCGACCACTGTGATCATCTGGGTGCAAGACAATGTTGGGTGGGGGATCGGCTTTGCGATCCCCATGATCCTCACGAGTCTTAGTTTCATGGTGTTCATCGCAAGTAGGAGGATGTACAGATACAAGTCAAAAGGAGAAAGTCCCATGACAACAGCTTCCCAGGTTGTTGTTGCAGCTGCAAGAAATCGCCATCTGAAGTTGCCTGAGGATTGCACAACCTTGCATTACCCGCCTTCATCACCATCGGAGGCTACATTCAGTGTTCAGCATACCACTCAGTTCAGGTAGGTAATAGAATATCCTAGTGAGTAAACATCATACGCTTTTAATTTTGTGTCTGAAAATATGTGTTACATGTGCAGATTTTTGGACAAGGCTGCCATTGTATCACCATCGACACAGGAGAAGAAAGGTGTGGCGACGAGCCCATGGAGGCTATGCACACTCTCTCATGTTGAAGAGGTGAAGATGCTTCTACGTCTGTGCCCTGCATGGGCGTCTTTGCTGGTCTTCTTCATGATCACGGCACAGATGTCGTCGACGGTGATTGAGCAGGGTATGGCAATGGACAACTGCGTGGGGTCATTCGCCGTGCCACCGGCCTCCCTCGCCAGCTTCAATGTGGTTACCACACTTGTATTGATCCCCATATATGATGTCGTGCTAGTGCCCCTGGCTCGGCGCGCCACTGGCGAGGACCGAGGTCTCACACAACCGCAGCGCCTTGGCGTCGGTCTCACGTTGTCCACTCTCGCCATGGCTTACCTAGCTCTTCTCGAGAGGAACCGTCTCGCAAAGGCCGCGATCGGGGAAGCGGTGAGCATTATGTGGCAGGCACCGGCATACGCCGTGATGGGTGTTAGTGAGGTGTTTACGGTCATCGGCATGATCGAGCTCTTCTACGACCGGGCTCCGGACAACATGAGGAGCCTGTGCACCGCCTTCGGGCAGCTTGCCATCGCGGCAGGGAGCTACCTCAACTCGGCAGCGCTGGGCGTTGTCGCGTCCGCCACGATGTGGATCCCAGAGGACCTCGACAACGGACACTTGGACTACTTCTTCTGGACAATAGCGGTGCTCAGTGCCTTGAATCTGTTACAGTTTGTACTTTACTCTATGATGTACAATGATAACGTAGCTTGTCGACAACGCCATCGATATTAGTAATGCTTCACTGTGTCGGCAAACACTCGATCAAGCTTCTTGACTATTCTTTGGGTGGAATTGTTGCGGCATGCCTCTTGGACCATAGGCCTATACTTGACCACCATGATGCTTCGATTTTCGGATACTAGTAATTGAGGAAATGAGCAGGTAATAATGTAACACTACTAAATGTACTTCAAAAGATATATAACATAGGCAGCAATTTGACACTGATTTTTCGCTTAATTGTAGAAAAGTCGACATTATTGGTGGTCTAACATGAACTATGATTTAAGCGAGACACCGGTAGAAAAACACAAAGTAATATTGCCGGCACGGCGATAGTTACATCAAAGATCTCCTTCAGTGCTCCATGCAAGGATAGTTAAAAAAAATCAAACTTTTCTCTTGCGAATAAATACTAATAAAATAATGCACAAATTGTTTTTCATCTCATTTCTTTGACATATGGTTTTATAACCCGGCCCAAACCTGTTACACAGGGCCCACCGGTCAGACACACCCACTCGCTGACTCAAGGGGGCCACCACTCAGCTATACTGCGGCTACCCAAGCTCCTGCGCCGGCTTCCTCTGCTCCACTCCACTGCCATCCGCCCGCCGTGACAAGAAAGCAGAGCAGCTGCGTCGCCGGCCGGCCAGCTCCATCTCCGCGATTCCTTCCATGGCCGGCGGTGGCGTCGTCGGCGCGGGGGCGGACCGCCGGGAGGGCGAGTGGCTGCGCGCGTACGGCCGGGCGGCGGCGATGGTGCCGCGGGTGGAGGCGCTCGCCGCCGGCCGCGCGCGGCTGGAGGCCGTGAACGCGCTGCAGCACGAGTCCTGGGAGGCCCGCGACGTCCTCCTCCAGTGCCGCCTCCTCCAGGTGACCCCTCCGCTCCCTCCTCTTTATCCCACCTAGGGTTTCGGGCTTTCGGCTGCTGACTGGTGTGTGCTCGCGGAAATGTCAGGCGGATGAGAACACGAGGATGTGGGAGGCAACGTGCATGGCCCAGCAGCCCTCCGGCGATGACCGGATGTTCGCCGGTAAGGGGAGCATTTCCTCACCTACTACTCTGTCTGCTACTAGCACTGCGTTATCTCTGTTGCTCTATATTGATGTTTGGGATTTGGGAGCACAGTCTGCTACGTTTCGCTTTCTTATGATCCGATATCCTTGTCCCTGTCCGCTGCATTCAATGTAGAACCCCTAAAGAGTGAAAATGAGGATTTAAAAGATTTCATACAAGTCTTGGAGCTGGAGAACGAGGAGCTTAAGGTACCTTACCGAAACACGAGTTGCGTCTCAGCTAGCTTGTGCATCCTGTCAATTTTCTGAACTTATATCCTGTCAATTTTCTCAACTCGTATCTTGTGTGCCCATGCCTGCTTCTTATACTGTTATTAGATAAGAGTGAAGGAAATTGAAAGTGGCGCAGGGCACTGCCTAAATGCCGCAGGCCATGAGCACATTGCAGGAGATCTAGAAGCAGTGCTAAGACGATTGAACCAAGCTCATGAGGCACTGATTGCAGACAAGGATAAGGAAATTTCAGCACTGATTGCAGACAAGGATAAGGAAATTTCAGCACTGATTGCAGAGAAGGACAAGGAAATTTCTGCACTAATTGCAGAAAAGGACCTCGTGCGAGAGCAGTTTACGACACTGGAGTGGGACTATGCTGACCTTCGTAGCTACAGCAGTAAACAGGCAGCACAAGTTACTGAAGCAAAGCAAGAGCTTAAGCGGCTGCAAGTGGCATCCCAGAAGAAGGATGATAAGATTCACAAACCGCGAGCACGAGCAAAAGCAGTTGAAGCCAAAAGGAAGGTGCTTCCTGAGGATAAGCGACAGGAGATGACCTGTATGCCCAAGGAGACAGATGGGCAAACTGAAAAATGCAAAGATGGGCAGCCTGAGACTAGTGAAAAGTGCAACAAGGATACGAGTGAGACACACACAAAGAATTGTTCACAAGGTCCTGGTTTAAGGGGGGAAGAAATGAAAATTTGTTCTTCTAAGCAAATGCTAGCAAAAGATGGGCAACCTCAGACTAGCCTGAAGCGCAAGTGCGTCACTTCCTCCTTACCAAATGTAAGTATTTCATTTCCATGTATATGGACGACTCACACTATACCATTTTTTATCATTGTGTTATTCCTTTACTATTTATAGTGACCCTGTCTTTCCATACATGTACAGTTAATGGACACCCTTGCACCTGTTAAGCAGACCTGGCTTGCATCTTAATAAAAGCTGATCACCTTGTACTAATATGCATAGACAAATAAAATTTGGAATGTCATTTATCTACATTTCTGTCTTGTTCTCATTCTCTGAAAAGCTTCCTGTTGGAATTTGGATTGTCTTTGGTCTAGTAAGGGTTTTGGTTTCATGGGCGTGTCAGTTGACTAATTGCTATTTGGCTTGTAGTATAATGAGCAGAATGCAAATGATGAGGAAAAGAGTAATCAAGTTCTAGAGCCTCTCAACAAGAAGAGGGTACCAGAGAAAGGGGAAGTGGAGCAAGATGACAGTAAGGTCAAACTCGCCAACGGAAAGCAATCGGTAAATACTCGTTTTTCTTGTGATTCTCGGTTTTATACTAGTCTTGTATTCTGATGGTGTTCTATTTGGTTCACCTTGCCTTGAAGGCCTGCCCAGCAGTCGATGAACGACATGCTCCTCAAGATCCGTGCCGTGAAGGATAGTTTGATGGACAAACCTGGCAAGTTTGAGGAGTCGATGAACGCCGCGATCCTCTACATCCGTGCCGTGAAGGATAGTTTCAGGGACAAACCTGACAAGTTTGGGGAGTTCTTGGCGCTCCTGCGCGGAGTCTATAGCAACAGGTCCGTGATGCATGAGCAGCTACATCTACACAAATTTCTCTGTTTTGAATTTTGACGGATTGTAAACTTTCCTGTTGGTCCTTTTCTTTTTGAAGGATCGATGCTCGAGCCCTCACCAGCGCCTTGAAGGTCCTGTTCGACGGGCGCCCTGAACTCATCCTTCAGTTCAATACGTTCATGACATCGTAGTTCAATACCAGACCGAGCTCAGGAAAGACGACAGGGCTGGTTTAATGAAATGTGGCCATGAGTCCCGGCTAGCTAGGAGCAGATGAACTGATAACTGCTGCCACTTTTTTTGTAGACTGATGAAGTTCCAGTCTTCCATTTTGCTGGTCTTGCCGTGTGTGAATTCGTTTCCGGAAGCTGAAAAAGTAACGTGTAAATTATCTATTAGGACTCTCTGCCTATTTTCCACTGTTTTCTCAACATAAAAATGAGGCTGCTTTTGAAGTGTTGGTGCCGGATGGCTCGGAAGGGGAAAAGCTCATGGATACGCATGACATGGAGTAGGCAACAGAGCAGGTATTTTGGCGGTTTTATTTGATGCACGACTGCACTGTATATTTCTTTCTTTCTTTCTTTCAGAGGCCATATAGTATAGGCCACAGAAAAAAAAAGATGGCATAGGATTAGCATCTACCAAACGTATAATGCAGTCGGTGAGTTACTTTACAAGTGGACCTGAGCATGGCCTAGGCCTAAGTAAAACCCGGTGATGAATTGAAGTTTCTACTCCCTCCGTTCCTAAATATTTGTCTTTCTAGAGATTTCAACAAGTGACTACATACGGAGCAAAATGAGTGAATCTACACTTTAAAATATGTCTATATACATCCATATGTGATAGTCCATTTGAAATCTCTAAAAAGACAAATATTTAGGAACGGAGGGATTAGTTGTTATTTTGGAGCTATCAAACGTATAATGCAGTCGGTGAGTTACTTTAAAAGTGCATCTGAGCAAGGTCTAGGCCTAAGTAAAACCCGGTAATGAATTGAAATTTGAGTTGTTATTTTGGAGGGGCTGGACACTTGTTTTTTCATGGTTGCAGCGTGTCCGCAAAATGGTAAAAAGGAACCCATGAAAATCTCAGATTCTTGCCTACTTAAGTGTTGAATCACATGATCAGTTAATGTATAAAGAGCATATCGTGGTACATAACCGATTTATTGCGTAGTTACTTGAGCATTAAACAAAGTATGGTCGCATGTGTAGGCCGTATGCATCTTTCAGATGCAGAGGCCGGGGTAATACCCCTTTTCTAAAAAAAAATGTGTCAATATGACTGACTCAGAAAACTATGGGAAAATTCTCTTCTGGTATGGCTGAGCATGACTTCATTTTGCCGAGCTTCCATAATTCTTTCCATTTGTGTTTTCGATGATAGTTTCGATTGCTAGTTCCACTCGGTGATCAGCAGCATTGTAATATGTGTCTTCAATTTTTTTTAGCAAGAGGCTCATGCCACGTTCCAATTTTTTGAA
This sequence comes from Triticum urartu, assembly GCF_003073215.2. Lineage (NCBI taxonomy): Eukaryota > Viridiplantae > Streptophyta > Magnoliopsida > Poales > Poaceae > Triticum > Triticum urartu. Next base: position 5,859,091 of record NC_053023.1, read on the forward strand.
AGGAAACGAAAGTATTACACGCCCTGTTGGGCAGCATTGTAATATGTGTGTTACTTGTGGGATGAACATAAGGACCATATCAATCCTGGAAATGAAATAAGAAGCCGATGATCTGCACCTGAATGTTGATGTGTATACTCACTGCTGGGCATACTTTGCAGTACTGTGTCAATGTAGGTCTGCACAGAAGAATCTTAATATTTTTTACTACATGAAAACTAACATATTCATGTGAGTTTACTGTTTAAATTTACAGTTAGATGGCCGATTAATCCCTGCTCGTAGGTTCTAGGCGATTAATTGATTAATTGGCTGATTAACTTGCCGATTAGCCTATTAATCTCTTATTCACCAGCCAACCGAGCAACTACTAGTTAACGATTTTCTCAACAATGATCAGAATAAATGAGCCTCTTGCTGGCAAATGGCAAAGTAAAGTAAAGTTGTAGTACATCTTTTTGCCAAATGATGAACATGTGCTTTAAAAAGAGACAAAAAAAATGTTCAGGGACAAGTGTTCACCCTTCTCCCATAACCACGCCGCCACACCCCAATGTCATTTTCGTCATTAGAAAACTCTCACTCAGCGGTGAGACAAAGTCTTCACACTCAAACATCGGTCGAGCAGACAGTGAAGGACCCAGAGATTGAGGTTTGCCGGGATAACGACCGATGACGGAGCTCGATTGCGTTGCGTTCGCTGCCAGGGGGAGATGCCCTACACCGCCGCCGGAGACCAGGGGCGGCATCCCCTGCTCACCCCCGGAGGTGGATTCACGAGATCACACCCTCGCTGGCTCCTCACCCACGCCGAAGGAGACACCTCCATGACAATGAAGAGGTAAAAACGAAAGGAAAATTTATTTTCTCCATGGCCATGGAGCAAGATATTTAATGTGAGGTTTTTTCCCTCAAAAAAATGTGAGATTTCTTTTATTTAAGCAACAACGGTCGTTTCCGGCTCTCCCTCCGACCCCCAAACCCCGCCCGCAATCCTCAGGTGAAAAGACGGAAACGCCCACCACCACCCCCGCTCCACCCCTGATTCGAACCAATCCATGGCCGGCGGCGGCGCGTCGCCGGCGCGGGAGGGCGGCCGGGAGGAGTGGCTGCGCATCTACGACCGGATGGTGGCCGTCCTGCGGAAGAGCCACCGGGACGTGGAGGCGCTGCTCGCCGACCGCACGCGCCTCGAGGCCGTCCTCAAGATCCAGCACGACTTCTGGCTCCACCGCGACGCCGTCCTCAGGGACCGCCTCGACGAGGTCCGCCCCTCCCTCCCCCCTTCCTCCCTGATTCTATCCTTCTCCGACGAGGTCCGGCCGGCGGCTGACGGTCCCTAGGGTTTCGCTGGCAGACGCGGAGGGTGGAGGACTGCCTGCGGCGGGGCGACGCCGCCAAGCTCGACCTGCTCCTCGGCGACAAGGACCTCGAGGTGCGCCGCCACCGGATCTACATCGGTAAGACCACAAATTCCCCAACCCCCTCCCCCTATGTGCCGTTCTTGTCGATTTGGTGGGAGAAATCCAGAAATCCTGGGGCATGGATTCTTCTGGAGGGTTTTGGGTAGCTCTAGGTGCCAAAGCCGGCGTCTTTTTCGGCTCAGGGGTCGTCTCCGGAGGCATATCCGCTGCCACACCCGCCAAATGTTCCATCTTTGCTTGCGTTCGCTCTGCAATGCTTGGATTGACATTGTTGTGATGCTTGCTGTGGCATGCCTGATGTGAATTTTGTCAAGATTCTCTGTATGTATGTATGCTGCTGTGCTGGTTTAGTTATTTCTGTATGTTTCGCCCTACAGACATTTTACGGAAGTTCTAAGCTAATTCACCAAATGTGTATGTCATAATATTGCTTGGGCTTCAAAAGTTGTTAATCACGGCGGCATTTCATACATCGTTGCACCGTTGGACGCCAAAGCGGTAGTCCAACGATGATATTTCGTCATTTCCACAGCATATTGCTTCTGTTCACATTCATCAAGAACCAGGATTCCTGGCGATTGCGACCCACTTATAATGACAGCTAGTGCTTTCCTTTTTTCCATTTGGAATAACGTTTCGCTAAGGAGTTATATTGCTACTGGTTGCTGATATCATTGCGTTTTGTGTTTGATGTAGAACACCAAGATGGTGACTTGGAGGATTTCAAAAGGGATGCGGCTGCTTTGGCTCAAGAAAACAATGAACTGAAGGTACTTGCCAAAACATAAGTTGCTTTACTCACAAGCATGTACTCCCTCCGTTCCGAATTACTTGTCTTGGATTTGTCTAGATACGGATGTATCTAGACTCATTTTAGTGCTAGATACCTCTGTATCTAGACAAATCTAAGACAAGTAATTCGGAACGGAGGGAGTAGTAAACTTTGTCCATCTCGTTAACTGTTGTTTTGTATCTGCTCCTCCTGTTTTCTTCTTAACTTTAGATAAAACTGAAGGAAGCTGAAAGTTGTGCCGAGCTCAGCGAGCCGATTACAGACCCCGAGCACAGCGGAAGAGATTTGAGAGCAGAGATACGGAAGCTAAAGAAAGCCTATAAGGCCCTGAGCTCGCAAAAGGAGAGTGAGGTTTCCGCGTTACTTGCAGAAAAGGATTTTGTGTGGAACCAGTACAAGACAATGGAGAAGGATTACGAGACGCTCCTTAAGAAGAAGAAGATGGAGGCAGCACAGGCTACTGAAGCAGCAGAGAAGCTTCAGCGGAAGGTGGAGGAGCTGCAACTGCAAGTGGTGGCCCAAAAGAAGGATGACGATGTTGGCAGATTGCAAGCAGAAGCTAATGATGCCAAAAAGAAGGTACTGGCTCTTGAGGATAAGCTACAAAAAATGCACTCCCTGGTCAGTGAGAAAGATGATGAAATCCAAAAACTCAAGAGTGGGCACCTTCAGTCTAGTCAAAAGCGGAAGAAGGATATCAGTGGGACACATAGAAGATCTAGGTCTGAAGGTCCATCTGTACGGGGCAAGTCTAAAGGTAATCCTCGGAGGCAAATGGCAGAAGAAGATCAACCTGAGACCAGTCAGAAGCGTCAGTGTGCCTCTTCGTTGTCAAGTGTAAGTATTCCATTCCCAAGTATATCATTCATGTACTGAGCTACTGACATGCTCCACTGATAACCTAGACGCTGAGTTCCTGTTTTAGAAAAAAATAACTTTTCCTATGACCGTGTAGCAACATCTGGTTGCAATGTCTAATTCTTGGAAGGCTGCATGAGTTGCATTTTGCTGTAAATATGGACAAAGAGTAATGTTGATGTAATTTAAGTGAGTATTAGTTGAGTTGCAAGTGCTCATAAAGCAAAAGTACCATCACATATACTAAAGTACATTCTTAGAGGAGTCGGAACCAGGCAAAATATGTCTCTGACTTACCAGTTTATCACTTTCCAGCTAATGGGTAACCTTGTACTGCTAGCTTGCTCATCTATATGCGTAAACAACCCTCCGCAGAGAGGAAATATTATGCATCTTATTGCATTGTAACCCCATTCCTCATCAGTTACAATGTCCTAAGTCTTTGATGTTGCATGAGTTGCGATCAGCTTTTGTTCATAAATAGTAAAATCTGCAATTTACTTGCGTCAGTAGCAACTTTTCACCAATAATTGTAATGTCTAATTCTTGGCAAGCCGCCTCAGCTGTGTCTTGCTGTAAATATGGACAAAGAGTTAACTTGATGGATTTTAGGTGAGCATTATGTTCCTTGCTACGTGCTCATGAAGGACCATCAGATATGAATTCAAGGAGACTTAAGAACGTGGCCAAATATTTTCCTTGATTTAACCATATTACTGTCAACCTTGCTTGTAACCTTGTATTACTGGTTTGTTCATCTATACGCAGAAGCAAGACCGAACGTACCACTCTTATGGCACTAACCAAGTGCTCATCTATGTCCTAATTCTTGGTAGGCCGCATGAGTTGCGTCTTGCTGTAAATATGGACAAATAATAAGGTTGATGGAATTTAGGTGAGCATCACTGAGTCGTAGATGCTCATAAAGGACCATCACATATACACCCAGGAGACTGATTAATAGTAGGACACGACACTGTAAACCTTTTTGCTCGTCTATGTCCTAATTGTTGGTAGGCCGCATAAGTTGCATCCTGCCGTAAATATGGACAGATAATAATGTTGATGGAATTTAGATGAGCATCATGTGAGTCGTAGATGCTCATAAAGGACCACCACATATACACTTGTGGAGACTAGTAATAGGACATGACTCATCTATGTCCTAATTCTTGGTAGGCCGCATAAGTTGCATCCTGCTGTAAAATATGGACAAACAATAATGTTGGTGGAATTTAGATGAGCATCATGTGAGTTGTAGATGCTCATAAAGGACCACCACATATACACTTGGTAGACTAGTAGTAGGACATGACTCATCTATGTCCTAATTCTTGGTAGGCTGCATAAGTTGCATCCTGCTGTAAAATATGGACAAACAATAATGTTGTTGGAATTTAGGTGAGCATCATGTGAGTTGTAGATGCTCATGAAGGACCACCACATATACACTGTAATCCTTTTTGCACATCAATGTCCTAATTCTTGGTAGGCCGCGTAAGATGCATCCTGCTGTAAATATGGACACATAGTAATGCTGATGGAATTTAGATGAGCATCATGTGAGTTGTAGGTGCTCATAAAGGACCATCATAGATACACTTGTGATACCAGTAGTAGGATGGCAAACATATGCTGTTTTCATTATCAGTATTTCATCTGAACTATTTCTACACCTGAGGTGGCTAGTTTATTTGTCTGCGTGCATAGTCCAAATTACACGACAATGAGAGGGCCTATCGTCTTTGCCTGTGTCGCTTTGAATTTTCTGCCTCACATATTATGATGTCCTAATTCTTGGTGGGCTGCATGAGTTGCATCTTGCTGTAAATATGGACGAACAGTAAACTGATGGAAACTTGGTGAGATTGTTCTTTAAGTCTTGAATGCTCGCAATGGGACTGTCGCATAGTTTCCTCGAGACTATTGATAAACTTTCGGTTTCCGAATATCTCTGCAATCACAATAAAGTTTTAACTATATCATGGACAAGAGCGATCCTTTACATACTTAGAAGTGTTGAGCATCAAAGTTTTATACAAATGTTGGCAATGTGAGCTTTGAATACGGATGTACAGATTGAGGTTAATTGAACCTAATGTGCTTGGTTTTGAGTGCTAGGAAGTTTTATTTTGTTCTTATAAATAGTAGCTTCAAGATATTTTGCTGTAGTTTGGTGCAATGTGTATCACCATGTTGAAAGTTGGACCTGTTATTAAATGTTTTCTGAGCTTGTATTGTGGTATATGGCATAGAAAACATACTACTTGCTTCAAGACCTTCCTTGGTTTTTCTTTCCTGGTTTCTTTTGTACCCTTGTTCTCCTGTGGTGCAACTGAGCTGGTAAAAGTATAATCTACGGATACTATGTGGAGGAATATGTGTGCTGACAGAACACCATTGATGCGTGCAGGGACTGGCGCTCCGGCGTTGCTCCTCGAGGATGACGCACCTGAGACCCGCGTCGTCGTCATCACCTGCGCCTCAGCAGGTACTCTTCCACTCCAGTTTCAAGGTCCCAAAGCTGAAGGCCCCCGCCCCTCCTCCCCCTCCCCCCTCGTAGTAGTCTGATCTAATGGTATCCTGACATGTGCAGCTGCTGTTAGACCTCCATGATGGCTGTGTTTAGGTGTGTGGAGTTAGTGATCAGGTTTAAGTTTTATCTTGCGCCGCGTGCTCACTGGAGGCGGCGATTGTGTTTTGTAACCTACATCCTCTCCCTTATTTTGGAGGCCCTTTTGTAACATATTCGTGGGCGCTGCGCGAATGGGAGAGCTCACTGACCGGTGTATGTATGTATGTGTGTGTTAACCAGGTGGTGCCCTGGGGCCGGAATTCACGAGGTGTTTGAGATGTGATACAAACTCCCCTCAGTAATAGCTGTGTGTTTCTGCCGTTGGTGTATAAAATGTTGAGTGGTGGATGTGTGAGAGGACATAAATGTGCACATTGTGGATGATTACAGGGAGTGCTTGCGTTTCTGTTTGGGAAAATTGGTGCTTGTTGTGTAGCACCATTTCAGAGGAATGTCATACACACTTGATATCTTATACACAGGCATTTCCTCCATATGGTGCTGGTTTGGCATTTCTCTTCTGTGTATATAAATAAACCTGACTAAAAGGGCGGCGATTTCATTGTTGGGAAAACCGCTCGCGGTATCATGTTACCAACTGTCAAAATAGTACTCCCTCTGTCCGGAAACCTCAAATGGGGATGTCCATTTGAGGGATAAGAAGCTTTTTCGGACAGAGGGAGTAGTGTGCAAGCATACGAGAGAAGGGCGATGCTGCGAAAAATAACCAGAAAGTGGTTGGAAATCGCAAATTTCCCTCGTGTTTACGTAAATTCTTAGCAAGAGGGTGAAGACAAATTTTTGAAACCAAGCTTCCAAAACAAGTTGAGAAAAACAAAATTCCAAGAGGGAGGAGACTCTTCTTCTTGGAGCACAAGAAGTAACCGCCCGCTCCCCAGCACTGCCACGCGGGCCCCACCCGCAACAAGTCTCCGCCGCGGGCCGCCAGTATAAGCCCCGGCCCGGCCCGGCCCACCCGATCCATCCCTGTCTTCTTTATCACCCGAGCCCTCCCCTACTTCTCACCCACGAAAGAGAGAGAGAAGAGAAGAGGAGCCCTCCACCCGGCCGTCGCAGCGCCAACCAAACCCTCGTCGTCGTCCCGGATCCCGCCGTCGCCGCCGCCGCCGCAGCCATGCCGTTCACCCCGGGACCCTACTCCGGCAAGAGCACCCTCGCCCTCGTAAGAACTCGAAAGCGCCCTCATAGAACTCCTATTCCTCCGCGGCCTCGCGGATCAGATCTGGATGACTGACTGACCGATGATCGGCGTCCTCGCGATGGACGTTGCTTTGCAGGTGGCCAGGGTCTCCGCGGTCGGCGTCGGCGTCGTCTACGGCTCCATCAAGCTCGGCATCCTCAAGGTACCGTAACGCGCCCAATCCCCCTCTTCCATCCCCTATGGCACCGCGCGATCGATGCGATTTGGTAGCTTCCGATGTGGGTCGGTTGGTCGGTGGTTCCTAGGGTTAGGAGGGTTTGATCCTAGGACTGTGCTCTGTGTGCCGCGAATCTGAGATTATTAGCCAAGGGGTTGCCTTCCCTCGCAAAAAAAAAAAAAGCCAAGGGGTTGCCTTCGGAGATGGGGCTGATTTGCTGGTTGATTATTCTTCTGGTTTGGTCTGTGTCGCGTCCTGTCTGTTGAGCCCGAGATTTACCAAGGGTTTGGGTTCGGAGACGCTGTTGACAATGTGGGTGCCCACTACCGCAAGTAGGATTCTTATCCCACTTCGGCATCTATTGCCACCACCTAGCAATTGGTGTCCCACTTACCCAAGGGTTTTGTTTCTCGATTTTGATAGGGTTATGTAGCATGACGCACTGGTTGTTAACACTTGTTACCATGTTCTGTTAGTTTCAGTAATAATATGTAGCATCATCATGGGATAGTTCCATAGACTTGCTTCTTGTTAGCATGTTCTCTTACTCTTACAGAAAAATAAAATAAAAGGATCTTCCTCTGGTTCTGGTTGAACCTGCTTGCTGTCATTTGAATTTTGTTCTGTTGTCATCTCACAGTTGAGTCTGAGGCCTGGTTGAACACTGCACAGCTTAATTTGTACTCCCTCTGTCCCATAATATAAGATCGTTTTGCAAGTTTTTTTAGCTTGTAAAATGATCCGTATATTATGGTACGGACGTAGTAGGTTGTATCACTCATGGTGTATGTCTTGTATTTATAAGTAATTTAAGTTGCTCGAGATACATCTTGCTCAGGCAAGCTTGTACCATGATCTGTATAGATTTAGGGACTTTTCTTTCTATGCTCTGCTCGGTGGCATTTCGAGATTGATTGGACACAGTTGATACTATAGAACAATCCAACTGCTGTATAAATGAAACCATACCTGCAAATATCTGAGTATCACTGCTGAATCATAAACATCTTGTTTTCTGCTTCAGCAGTCATTAAGAAAACTACTTCACATATGACAGTCTAGGATCCGATTTTAATACGACCAGTAAACCAACGATGCTGCTCCACTCAGCATGCGTGATGTTAGGCTCTGTTCGATTGTAGTGTCGTACGTGTAGCAATGTTCTGTCTTCATAGCAGGCTTGTTAGAGATAATAATGTTCATCTTGTTTTCTCACCCCCTATCTTATTTACATTTAGCAGATCCATTGAACTGCTTAGTGTACGTTGGTTATCTTTTCCTGTCTGCTGGATTATTATGTACATATGCTTTTCTCTACACTGAATCGGTGTCTAAATCGAAGATCTTTGCAATTCTTTTCCCTTGTTACCATCAAACCATCTTCTTACAGTTGCATGCTTTTTTTTTCCGGCTGTCCAGATGACCAAGCCCAAGGAGGAAGCAGCTGCTCATCACTGAGGACAAGTAGCTCCAGCGCGTTGACGCCGTAGATTCACGATGTACCTTCTATATGTGCATTCGGTTCTGTGATTTGTGTCTGAAACCCAAGAAACCCCAGACCCATGTGGGAGCTGAACCTTAGTTTTTTGCTTGTGGAAAATAATATCCTCGGCTGAATCGATTTGAAATCAGGAAGAGTGAAACTTAAAAAATCCTTTGGTGTGGTACTGCGATGCATCCTGGCCCAGTTTTTGTTGTGTCATCTAGTTTTTGCTCGGCAAGCTGGTCTAGCGAGCATCTCGGCGACTGCATTTATCTAGTTTTTTCTTCAATATATAGCAAGTTCAATAGACCTACATAGCAGTTCAACCAAACGCTCTTAATGATAAGTTGCTCTTTGTACAATCTCTAGAAAGGTATCCTATCAATTGTGAATGTGAATTCTGAAAATTTACTGCCAAAAAATTGATGTCCTAAGCGCAGGTAGAGTGAAGGTAGCACAGTGCTGAATTTCTTTTTTTCTTTCTACTGAACAAACATAAGTTGTTAATTACTACTTCCTCCGTCCCATAATATAAGAATGTTTTTGACACTACACAAGTGGCAAAAACGTTCTTATATTATGGGACGGAGGGAGTAGTAAGATTATTGTTGTAGCAACTGTTGCTTGAAAGGCCATTCAAATTTCCAGCGTTCCTGCTGAACACGTTTATGTTGTGCCGTTACCTCGAAGTAGATTAGTGTAGTTTCTTTTAAGAAAAGTTGCAACATACTCGTTTGTTTGTTCCCCTAATAGGCATTATGATTTTCAAGGAGCATTGTCCACAACTGTATCAGTTTTATCACCAGGGATAAATAGAGGAAGCTGCTATCATCATGGTCATGCAACCCTGTGTGTTTCTTTACCCTGCCGTCCGATTTCAACAAAATGTTCTCCAACTGAAACACCACAAATCAAAACTTTCGGATCGACTCTGATTCAAAACAGCAACTCTGTGACTGCTATGCTACGCTTGGAAAGAGACTAATACACCATATTGGCAGCGACAAGGTTTCCTATTGCTATCCACTGCCAAATCATTCCTTAAATGGAGTCAAGTAGATCCTGAGCGGTTTCTTTCCTTTCGTGACCCGCTTCACACAAAGAGAAAGAAAAACGGTGAGCGCTTAGAGAGATGTTTGGCCTCACTATACATACCCAAGCAAGGATGTCTAACGCTTACAGCGATCGCAATCAATTCTTCCAACACCTCCTCCAAATTGCGCAATGGCTACAAACAAATGCTGAAGAGTAATAAGTGAGCATATCATCACACGTTATGATTGAAAATGTCTTACAGTGATGGGAAAGGTTACCCATTGAGTTGGCCCATCACACGGTGAATTCAGGGGGTCATCATGTACCTGTCATAGGATTGTGAAAATAATCTTACAAACATTGTTGTGTCTCTATGGATCATAACAAAAATGGAAGGTACAAGGAGCAAAAACCAACATGATAGCAGCTTCATCGACCTACCTCCATGAAAATACCATCAACACCAACTGCAACAGCAGTCCTTGCGATGCATGGTATGAGTTCTCGTAAGCCCCCACTTGCAACCCCACCACCATCAAGCTTACAAAACAGAATCAATGCCCGGTCGAGCAAAATTAAAATCCTCAAGAGACAGTTAGTTTGGAAGAGGTTTAATTAATCAAGAATTTGGTCAACTGCCACAACTTTCCATGTAAACTATTGGCAACATTTAAACATCATGATGTTATTCACAAATCGACATGACTCTGTCAAAGGGAAAAAAAAAAGGAAGACAAGAACAATTTGCGTAAGGTTGAGCAAAAATGTCGGCGAGGACAATTACCCTAAACCAAGAGAAGCATATTGGAAATAGGTGAGTATACCTTTTCCCCAGCTGGTTGTTGTAGAGCATGTGTTACATCAGCTACCTGAAAATGCATACCTCTCTATCACTGATCTATGTCATCGTTCATCGTACATTTATAGTTACCACATAACATGATATTTGAGCATACACGATCAAGAATTCAATGTACAATTCAACTATTGAAAGGGCGATCATCTGGTTCATGTCTAAATAACCCAAATCCATTATCGAGTAATAACAACAGAAAATAGCACAAAAGCTAGACTACATCTGCCATATTAAGGCAAATGTGCCCCTAGAGGGAAAAAAAGCTCGATGCTTAATCACTTAATTGACACTAAAAAACAACTACCTCCATTATATGATAGAGCTCAAATGTTGCAAAATAGGTTAATGCCATCTTTTGCAAATATCACGCCATTATGAATACTGGACATCCGGATATACCCAATGTCACCAATGATAACCTTTTTTTTATTGTGGCCGAACACCAATGATAACCTAAGCAGAGCTTTTCATGAATAGAACCAACCTGAATATGTGATTGTGCAATTGTGGACAAAAGCAAGGTGATAATACTTACAACTGGGCAATTTGCTTCCCTCAGCCACTCAAAGTTTCTTGGATCAACAATTAGATCATCTGTGTGTGCAATGAAGACAAAACAAGATACTGCCAAATCAGTTATCTGCTAACATAAGTTGCATGTTGCAGGAAGACTAATGCCTGATTCTCCTTTAACCTGAATAAGGAAAGCGGGCAAATGGTTGTATTGCTCACTTGGTTTTAGGGCAGCTGCACTACATGGTGCCCCAACATGACTATTAGTATGTACTGCTATTAGTAAATTCAAACAAGCTAAAATGCTAAATGGCTAGGGACACAGAGACATTTGAAGAGCTAGTTAGCCCTCAGATGTCACTTTTCATGTTTTTTTTCTTCACAACAATCATTATTCCCCATGCCACATCATATCCGAGTGTCCAGAAAGAGCAGGATACCCTAGTCAGTACAATATGTTTCCTGATAATTACATAGCATATAATGTAATATGATATTATGTGTTTTCTCTTATTTATTTACTTCTGAAGCAGGCAGTACAAAAAAAAGGCCAAAAGATGACTTAACTGTAGCCAAACATGGTGCCTCGCTCACAGACCATCACATTTTGATTTCCAGCAAGTCTAATTTTCTCCGCAGAGTTGGCCATAACCTGTTAAGTAGCACACACATGTTTCTAATGTTGGATTAATAAAGAGTAGAATAAAAGGTCCAAACAAGCGCAATTAGCTTCAACTTTGCCTGACCATTCAATCTCATAGAGAAAGAAATCACATGATGTGAAACTTCCCTACACAAAGGACATTATTGAACAAACTAAGCATGAGTTTTTTAGGCTAACGCTAAAACAGACAATGGCACCAGCAATAACGCAGATAGTGGCAACAATAGTGCTCCTATTTTGATTCGTATGAAGCGCCCATGAAACATGAGATTGTATCTTTCTAATGTTTGACCAATATATAGTCAAACAATATAAAGGTTTAGTAAATATGCCCCGTGTTTAAATGTGCTTTCCACGCTGTCATAATTTTCTTGATAGGTACAAACAATATATTGGAAAAGAAATTTATGGTTAAAGTTTAATTTTGTCAAGGTGCCAACTCAAACGCATCTTATAAGAATCAAAAGATGGAGTACTACATTCCAGATTTGGGAAGACTGCCAAATAGAAATGCAACTTACAGACGGAGCACAGAATTGCCCTTCCTTGATGTTGATAATCTTCCCAGTCTTAGCCACAGCCACTAGAAGGTCAGTCTGTTGCCACAGATACTTATATTAGGCATGTTGAATGAGATATTAGAATAGACTAGCAAAAAGACCCGTGCGTTGCAACGGGAGAGACGATTGTATCTGCAAAATGCATTTGCAGTCAAGCTGAATTTAATCTTTACCGAGATATGTGGGAACAAAGATTGCATATCTTTAATATGAACTAAAATTCTAAGTGAGTGACAAAAATAGGTTGAAAAATCAAGAGTTACACTAATAGAACTTTAAGAAAATAAACTCAAATCTGCAGTAGAGAAGTGCACTCGGGCAGTAACTTTTTCTCTTGAGGATTGCAATAAACATAGAACTTTTTTATATTTGATAGTACAAACGGAAAACTTCATATTTTGTGGTGGCAAGGTTGCATGATTTTTTTTCCGGATAAATCATGGTTCGCGAGTTCAGCTACGGAAATAAAGAAATTCTTTTCTGACTTGAGATGACTTTTAGTTGAAGTGCGGCACATAGAAAACATGCCCTGACACCATGGGTGTAGTAACTGGTAAAGAAAACTTTGTACATGAGCTCCCACATTAAAAGGCCAAGGGTACATCTAGTCGAGCACGTGAAGCATCTCATGAAGCAAGGGAGGCGTTTCATTGTCAACAAAATCTCCCGGGAAATGAACCAAGCGAGCGATCTGCTTGCTCGTTTTGGTCGTCTAGAGGAACGGACAACAGTTTGGTTAGGATCAGGGCCTGATGAAATATTAGACCTCATCCTACGGGATTGTAATGTGACTATTATTTAATCAATACAATCCCTTTTCCCCGCAAAAGAAAAGGCCAAGGGTACATAATGACTGACAAAAAGGGAACGTGTTTACCTCATATAGAGGTCTTGTACTCCTTGTGGTTTCTCTTAATTTCTAAAACTAAATTAAAATTAAAAAGGGGTGACGACTGGATTCAAACCCGCACCTCCTGGGTAGATGTGTGGCGCTCTAGCCACCACGCTACAACATCTTTACTGATGTTAAGGGAGGTTCGCTAGCTGATAAACCAAATTTAGCGCAGCGACCTGCGATGAAAAAAACGAAACGTTTTTTCTGACTTATAGGTGGCATACTCGGTAATTTGTAGCAACTTTGGAGGTAAATTATATGACGTACGGGCAGAAGCAATAGCCCTTTTATTATTAGGGTAAGATTCATGCTTGATCTAGTACCTGGCGACAGAGGAAAGCTGGAATCTGTATAATATCAGCAACTCTTCCAACAGCTTCACACTGATTTAGTGAATTATATAGTTAGAAAGCATCTTTGGCTTACACTTGAGAGCAAAGGACACACAAAGGGCACAATAACGCATGTAGCAGTACAAATTCAACACAAAAATCCTAGCAATATATTCAAACAAAGATATTTTAGATTCAGACATGTCATATTCAAATGTCACTTCTTCTTCGATACAACCCCCCTAAACACATCAACGGTGGAGATCTGTTTATACCTCTTCATAATAAAAGGTAAGATGGTTTTTTTTTTGTTTTTTCTAGTTAATGATGAATTTTTTTTCGTATACGACACCCAACCCCCGCCGGACTGGGCCGGGCCCAATGGTGATGGCTGTAGTAAGCGTGCCCCTTCACAGGATGTAAAAATTGAAAAGAAAAACAAATCAAGTGGAGATACCGCAGACCTCTTGCAACAAGCCTGAGTGGCTCACCAGTTGACCCAACTAATGACTGTGTAAAGAAATGACGTCAACTCTTAGAAACTAACACCAAGGAGCGCGCCTCTTCGCGGGCTGTGAAAAATCACAAAAAAACTAGCTAGGAATCTAACCACACATCTCTTGCAACAACCGTGAGTGGCATACCAGTTAAGCTGACTAATGTTTCTGCAAAACGAGGAGTGCACATACTTAAGAACTAACACTAATACATAATTTAGGTACCTTTTAAAAAAAATTCAAACATTTGTTGGAAATTCTGAATAAAATTTTACAAATCAAATAATGTTTTAAAATCCGACAGTTTTCGAAAATTTCAGTTTTTTTATAAGCATGACATATTTCGAAAATTTGAACAACATTTTTTAAAAGCATGAACATTTCAAAAAAAGATATATGTTAGTTCAAAATATTAAGTATATTCTTTTGAACAACATTTTCAATAATTTTAAAGAGATATGAGGAGCGTGCAAACTTAAGAAGTAACTTTCTGAACAATTTTATGAACACAACTTGACTTGCTTTCTTTGTGGCTTATTATGTGGCAAATGTAACTTCGTGAAGTTTTAGGCCGGTTTTTCATGTTTTTTAAAACGGGCTTTATTCTGGTTTGTTTTCCTTTTTTATTTTATTTTTCCTTTGTTTTCGTTCCTGTTATTTCAAATGTGTGAAACTTTTAAAATAGAAAAAAAATCATGAATTTGTTCTCAAATTGTTTAATCCTTTTCAATTTCTCGAGCTTATTTTTCAACTTTTTGCTGGACTTTTTTGGAAAATTTTAAACATGAATATTTTTTCAGCATTGATGAACTTATTTCAAATCCACAATAGCTTAGCTGGTTTAGCTCTCACGTGGGGAACAAAGCATGCATTGGGCCATTTGTATCCTGCATGGTTGGACACACGCGTGCGATTGAGCATTTGGTGTTGAGTGACACGCGAGAGGGGGCCTCGTACTGGATGCCTAGATTTCAGTTTTTTCTTTCAGTTATACGGTTTAATACCTAACCTGATTTGAATTCGGTTATTAAAAAGAAACAAAAATGTTTGTTGGGCATTCTTGAAATGAACCCAACATTTGCAAGTAGGTGGGCATGCCCATGGTATGCATCCATGCCAGGTTTGAATGATTTCTGACACCGTATGCAAGTCGCGACACCTCCGGCCATTTATCGGCATTTTTTGACCGAGAAAACTCTAGAAAAGGCAAACTTGTCGAAACCCAGGCAACTCGGACCGGTGCCTTGAATTAGTCATAAAAGGCCATGAAAAAACCAGGGCCAATTAAAGGATGTTGAGAAGCAACGTGCTCTCAGACGGACCTTTCTGGCCTACCCGAACACTCTCCGTTGAACATGATCTATTTGGACATTCTTGAAATGATCCTAATTTTCCATGCAGGTGGGCATGCCCAAGGTAGGCATACATGCCAGGTTTGAACAATTTCCGACACCGTATTCAGGTTGCGACACGTCCAATCATTTACCGATCTTTTTTGACAAAGAAAACACCAGAAAATGCAAAACTTTTCGAAAACCCAAGAAACTTGGCATGGTGCCTTCAATTGGTCATACAAGCCATGAAGAAAATTGGGGCCATTTCAGGATGTTCAGGAAAACGTGCTCATGGCCTATCCAGACACCCGCCATTAAGCATTGTGTTTTTTGGGACATTCTTGTAACGATCCCAACTTTTGCTAGCACGTGGGCATGCCCATGGTTTCCATCCATGCTAGGTTCGAAGGGAAAAAGTACTTAAAAATCATAATTAAAAATAGTTACTTAAAATTGTCATATTGGTGAATTATTTTCTGTTTTTGCGAGTGTCAATGGGCCAGCCCAGTCGGCCGGTCTCCTGTGTGTGTTGCCATCTATTTGACGCTACTCCCGAACCATATGGAATTTCCTAATTGACACTCGTCGCATGACGTTGTTAACCAAATGGATAGAATGAGCGAAGCAAATAACTTATGGTCTCGCCTATTGAGCATCCTTAGTGACCACTGAACCTTCAATATTTCAAATATTTTTAAAACCAATTTTCTAAATTTCAAAATATTCATATTTATTAGTCAATGTTCAAAAAATTAAGAAATTGTTCATAACTTTAAAAAAAATTGTACATGTCTTCAAATTATGTTTGTCATTTCTCGAAAAAATCAAGAATTTCAGAAAAAGTTCGTGTTTTCCAAACATTGTTCAAAATGTGTTTATTCAAAAATTTCACAACTGTTAGATAAATGATTTGGATTCCAAAAAATGTTCATCTATTATAATTTGTTTGGAATTCAATCAATGTTCCCGTTTTCATATTCTTTTCAAAAATTTCAAAAAATGATGGTCTTATGCTTCTGTTACAAAAATGTTTGTTGTTTTTCCATTTCTTTTCTGGAGTTGCAAGAAACGTTCACGTTCCAACAGTTGTTTGTGTTTCCATAGAAATTTGGAATTATAAAAATGTTCGCGTTTCAAAGCTGTTCATGGTTTAAAAAAATGTTGTAAGAAAAAGTGATGGTACCTGTGGTACAGTAACATTTCATAGGAAGGAAACATAATTAATGGACTCAGCTAAGTATGCAGAAATATTAAGCGAGCGACACAGAAGAATTTGGTAACAAAACAGATGAGAATTTCCTTGCATATACAGGATTAATAGAATTAAATGCATACCTGGCAGCTTTCATGCACGTCGGTGACCACTGGAAGGCCGTATCACCTTTTCAAGGATCTGATATAGCGAGGTGAAAAGGTTAGATACGGAAGAGACAAAAGGTGTAACATTATTTCGTCGCACGGACCTTTAGGCATTGTTCCAGACCAGGACCGTGGAAGGATTTCGACGATGTGCGGTTTGCTTTATCAAAGCTTGACTATGATTTGAACACAAGAGGCACCCCAAGTCTGGCATGGAGAGAAAAGGAAACAGGTTTAGTTTGGCTGGCCCAAGAATAAAGAGAAGTATGGTGATTGGTTGTTTATTACCTGGTTGTGATGGCTTTGATGTGTTTGGCCATCTTCATGACGTGTTGCTCTGATTCAATCACATTGAGCAGCCTGGGGGTCAATTCTCGCATACATATATACACGACGTCTTGAGATGTGATCGCAGTGCTGGTATCCAGCATCCAACAACAAGATAAGCAACACGCACGCCACCGACGAGGCGTCCATTCTCCCCCCTCCTCCTCCCTGCAGATCTGCAGTGGTTTCTGCTCGGCGAGGATCCGCAAGCTGACTGTGCAAATAAACACAAAGCTAAAAGGAAAAGTTCAGAGGTAAAAAAGACAAGTTGGTGCAATGTGATAATTTTCCTGCTCTTTATAAAAAAGTGTGTGAATCAGGAAAAATGGAACGGGACATATTTGAAGGTTTAAATTCAAGCTCATTTGAATTTAAATTCAAATGGGTTTGAACTGGGGCTAGGTGTGGAGAGTGTCGAAAAAACATGATTTTTTTTGGAGGAGCATAGGAAAATCATCAAAAAAATTGGGCAGAGTTTAGAGAACGGACTTGAAGTAGAAAAATGCATGATATTTTTCAAAGATGCAAAAGGATAATCGAAAACCAAAATGCTTGATAAGATTGGCAACTCAAATGCTTGGTAAAATAATTTTAGGTGAATTATAGAAGTTTTAAAATAAAATAATAATTTAATCCATAAATTATCCAACCAAAATTACAATACAATCCAAAATATAATGCGAAAGGCTAGGGTTTTAGGCTGGGGTTGTTACAAGACCTGATGCCTATGCCCAATGGAGCAAACACCGGGTCCGACCACCAACGCAAGGGGCGGTGCACACAGGGCGAGGGCAGTGGGTGGCGGACGCGGTTGATGTTTACTATACAACTTTCTTCTTGTAGGGCCTCCAAGTGCAGAGGTTTGTAGGACAGTAGCAAATTTCCCTCAAGTGGATGACCTAAGGTTTATCAATCCGTAGGAGGCGTAGGATGAAGATGGTCTCTCTCAAGCAACCCTGCAACCAAATAACAAAGAGCCTCTTGTGTCCCCAACACACCCAATACAATGGTAAATTGTATAGGTGCACTAGTTCGGCGAAGAGATGGTGATACAAGTGCAATATGGATGGTAGATATATGTTTTTGTAATCTGAAAATATAAAAACAGCAAGGTAACTAATGATAAAAGTGAGCACAAACGGTATAGGTGCCCAGTGGATGACCTGGCTGTATGTTCAAAACATTAAGGCTACCTTTCTGATACATCAAATAAGGCATACAATTCTCTGAGCTTATCTGTTGAAAAACATAGTAATAACTTCATAGTTAGCAATGATGTACTAGTTTTAGAAGTATGCAAAAGATGCACGGATATCGTAATAGTAAAAAATCTTACCAGGGTATCTCCATGGTAGTTACCGTAGTTGAACACATGCACTAGTGGCACGTATTGACCATAATGTTGAGGAGTTTGATTGTAGATATTGTAATTCTCAATGTCAGTACAAAATCCGACCAGATGATTTTTCTCCTTGTAAGTTGTTAATTCGGAACTATCGGTGTAGTGGGTTTTGTCTACCATCTCCCGCACATTCTTTGAACAATGAAAATAAGCTGTCAACTATTTTTAAATAAACAATATAAATTAGCTAATAACTATGTTTGAGAAACTCACATAGCGGTAGAATTTGAGGCGTATCAACAAGGACCCAAATGTCCATATTGTCTTGCTTGATTTTAGGATCACCAAGATCCATGGTGACAAGCATACCGTCATCAAAACCATACATCTTGCAAAATGCTTCCCAATTTTTGCAACCAAAATGGGTTACGCTCCCAGAATTATATAGATTTACTTCAAAATCCACATCGTGATGAGTCCTTAGGTGAATTTTCTTTGTTTCAGAAATTTCATGGTCTTCAAAATCCATCCTCTCCAAGACATAGCGTCTTGCATGGCATGGGATAAGCTATACTCGAATTGTAAAAGATGAAAATTACACGTTGAAATAGTTGAAGTCATGCTTAATTATGAAAAAAACAATTGTCGTCGTTGCGTACCGTTTCAACTTCGAAGGTCTCCTCGAACTTAATGCGAAGCGTCGATCATCGTCCAGGTGAGGCCTGTCGCACAGACCTCGATCGTCGTGGCACCAGTCGCACTCCCCCGGGAGACTTTCGTCGTCCGATGACGACATTTCCTACATTCATAATTCAAAACTACATCATCTCTGTTGGGTCCAATAAGATAATCCACAGTGTGGTGAAGTGAAGTGGTAATTTTGAGAGCAAATGGTTAGGATGAGTGATTCATCTTCCAGATTAGGGTTTATCGATGATGAGCAACTGACATTAGTAATAACTATGAGTTGATATCACACTTCTATATGTATAACAGAAGAGGCAGTTGATCCTACTTAATTAAGTACTAAGATACCCCGGCCCATGCATTTGTCGCAAGTACCCCATATGTCCTATTTTTAGCGAAGTCATGCTAAAATTCACGAATTTTTTTAGCATGACCTTTGCTGAAAATAGGACATATGGAGTACCCGAATTTGCCGGAACGGAAGTTAATCGACATTCCGGCAAACTCAAGGGCCTCTCGGGGTACCTACAAAATCATCACGACACGATGGTCGGAGACAAAACCCAGCAAACTAGCACCACATGTGAGCAGTGGGAAAGGCAAACAAGTCAGAGAAGACGCTGGCCAGCCAGCCAGCCAGCACAGTAACATGTAATAGCCAAAATGAACAGTCCATAAAATCCCAACCACAATCTCTAATGGTTGATTTGCATCATATGTATTGTTAATCAAGCTAGCATATTAGAGAGATACATAAAAGCAATTATAGACAAGCTTTGATCATCATATTGGTTGGTGATGACTCATCAAGCTAGCATATTAATCTCTGAACATATGTATTGATCATCAGAGGAAACAAGATTTGAGAAACTGGTGATGACTCATCAAGCTAGCAAGCTGGCTAGTATTGTTAATTAGCTAGTGTTGTTAATTACTCTAGTTAGTTAGGGAGGGAGGGGGCTAATTATAAACAGTAGCAGATGCACATTTTTTTTCTTTCAAAGCACACCTCTTTGTTTCAGCTATCTATATATCTTGTTCTATGCTGCATTTTTAATTCCTGATGTTAACAAGAGTGTTTGTCAAAAGGAAAAACAAAGTTCATGGCAGTGTAGCTAGCTTCTCATGCATCCCTCTTATCAACTAGTTCCTTTCCCTAATCTTTCTAATTCTCGTAGTTCACAAACATCACAAGTTGACATATCACATAAAGATGTTTCTATACAATAGTAGAATTGGTAAACAGAGAGAAGAAGAGAGAGTTCATATTACCAACGTCCTGTTCAGTAGCGGAGGGAGTCGACCGTCGGTCGTCCTGTCTTGAGTGTGGAGAGGAGGGAGGCAACCAGAGGAATGGCTGGAGTAGCTGAAATTTACCTGATATGTTCCATGAATGTGGAAGAACTATGAGGAAAGAACTTGAAAAAAAAGAATATATCTTATAGAATATTAGTATCTTATAGAATATACTCATGAAGTTTCTGAGATCAGAACTTGTTTAGAGGTTATCCGTAAAAATGTTCAGAGTTCTACAGCGGGCATGACACTCAACTACAGTGTGAAGAGCATTGTAATCATCTGGAGCAAAAAGGAGAGGAAATGACAGGACATTTCATATCTATAAACAAAATGTGTGGTTTCTGTAAACATAATAGGATTAGAAAATGCTACATGATGGTTTGTTCAGAAGAGGAATAATCCCAAGATGTAGCATGTATCATGGGGTCAAAACCTGGGACTCCCTATTGTAATTTGATTTTAATTATTAATTTTTCTGTGAGCACATGAATCACAATCTGTGAGCACATGATCGATGAAATTCACTTTATAATTTATTTTTTCAAGAAAGGGCTGATAGACTAGTAAACTACAAAGCTCCAATTCTACTAAGGATATAGTGGGGATCGAGTAGACAGGGAGAGGGCAAGGAGGGAGGAGCAGAGAGGGGGGCGGGGGCTTACGGGCGGAGGAGGACGGGCGGAGGAGGAGGGGGGCTTACGGGCGGCGGCGGGACGGTTGCGGGTCAGCGGCGGTCGTTGTCCTGCACCCCGTGCGGTCGTCGGCGGCGGGATGGTTGGGGGCCGCGGCGGCTTGCTGTCCGGTGGGCGGCGGAGGAGCTGCAGTGGTGGGGGGCGCGGGGGCGGCGGCGTCGTGGGTCGTCGGGGCAGCGGCGCGCAGGGGCTGAGAGATGTGAGATGGGATCGGCCGGGGATTGGGGCCTAGTCGGGGGAGGTATAGAAATGGCGCACCACCTAGCGGTGCGCCATAAGTAAGTTTTTTTAGATAGCAATGGCGCATCCCCCCAGCGGTGCGCCATAAGTAACTTTTTTTAGCATAGCAATGGCGCACCAACCAGCGGTGCGCCATAAGTAATTTATTATTATTTTCTTTGTTGCATCCATTAAATTTGTTATTTGAAAATATCATCCAATTTGTTATTTGAAAATATAATCAAATTTGTTTTTTTTGGATTTTTAGTTGCATTCATTTGTGACGGTGGAGCGGGGGAGGGTGCGGGGGGTCGTCGTCGTCGGTGGAGCGGGGGAGGGTGCGGGGTGTCGGCGGCGGTGGTGGAGCGGGCCGGGGGAGGGTGCGGTGGGTCGTCGGCGGCGGTGGAGCGGGGGAGGGTGCGGTGGGTCGTCGGCGGCGGTGGAGCGGGGGAGGGTGCAGGGCATCGTCGGCGGCGGTGGAGCGGGGGAGGGTGCGGGGGGTGCTCGGCGGCGAGGGGGATCTGGCGAGGGGAGATAGCGATCGAGATGGAGGGGGATCGAGATCGAGTGTCCTCATGAATATTCAATATTTTTTCATATTAAATATGAAAAAATATCATCAAATTTGAAAAAATATTCATGAATTCAAAAAGTGCCCATGAATTAAATTTAAAAATATTCATGAGTTCGAAAAATAAAAATGATAGTAGTTTTGCAAAAAAATATAGTAGTGGCGCACTGTGTGGTAGGTGCGCCATTACTAGTTAAACTAGTAATGGCGCACTGTGACCTGGTGCGCCATTAGTATTTCTGAAAAAAAAATATGTTAGTAGTGGCGCACCGTGGGTCTGGTGCGCCATTAGTGTCTACCACACTAATGACGCACCAGCTCATGGTGCGCCATTACTATATAGTAGTGGCGCACCACGTTTCTGGTGCGCCACTAGTGGCCATATCATCTATAGCCCTTTTCCTAGTAGTGCGTAAACGGTATTGCAATTCTAGGAAACAAGGCGTAGGGTTCATACTTTCGCTAGTGCAAGTCCTCTCAACAATAATAACATAATTGGATCACATAACTATCCCTCAACATGCAACAAAGAGTCACTTCAAAGTCACTAATAGCGGAGAACGAACGAAGAGATTATGGTAGGGTACGAAACCACCTCTAAGTTATTCTTTCCAATCAATCCGTTGGGCTATTCCTATAAGTGTCACAAACAGCCCTAGAGTTCGTACTAGAATAACACCTTAAGACACAAATCAACCAAAACCCTAATGTCACCTATATACTCCAATGTCACCTCAAGTATCCGTGGGTATGATTATACGATATGCATCACACAATCTCAGATTCATCTATTCAATCAACACATAGAACCTCAAAGAGTGCCCCAAAGTTTCTACCGGAGAATCACGACGAAAACGTGTACCAACCCCTAAGCATAGGTTCATGGGCGGAACCCGCAAGTTGATCACCAAAATATACATCAAGTGAATCACGTGGTATCCCATTGTCACCACAGATACGCATAGCAAGACATACATCAAGTGTTCTCAAATCTTTAAAGACTCAATCCGATAAGATAAATCCAAAGGGGAAACTCAATTCATTACAAGAGAGTAGAGGGGGAGGAGAAACATAAGATCCAACTATAATAGCAAAGCTCGCGATACATCAAGATCGTGCCAAATCAAGAACACGAGAGAGAGAGAGATCAAACACATAGCTACTGGTACATACCCTTAGCCCCGAGGGAGAACTACTCCCTCCTCGTCATGGAGAGCGTCGGGATGATGAAGATGGCCACCGGAGAAGGATTCCCCCTCCGGCAGGGTGCCAGAACGGGTCTAGATTGGTTTTCGGTGGCTATGGAGGCTTCTGGCGGCGGAACTCCCGGTCTAATCTCTCTTCTGGAAGTTTTAGGATACGTAGGTATATATGGGTGCAGGAATTACGTCGGTGGAGCTTCGGGGGCCCACGAGGCAGGGGGCGCGCCCTAGGGGGGTGGGCGTGCCCCCCACTCTCGTGAGCACCTCCCTTGGCTCCTGACGTGGGGTCCAAGTCCATTCGGTAGCTTTCCTTCCAAAAATAACTTCTCCAGTTGATTTCGTTCCGTTTCGACTCCGTTGATATTCCTTTTCTTCGAAACACTGAAATATGCAAAAAACAACAATTCTGGGCTGGGCCTCCGGTTAATAGGTTAGTCCCAAAAATAATATAAAAGTGGATAATAAAGCCCAATATTGCCCAAAACAGTAGATAACATAGCATGGAGCAATCAAAAATTATAGATACATTGGAGACGTATCAAGCATCCCCAAGCTTAATTCCTGCTCGTCCTCGAGTAGGTCAATGATAAAAATAGAATTTTTGATGCGGAGTGCTACTTGGCATAATTTCAATGTAATTCTTCTTAATTGTGGTATGAATATTCAGATCCGAAAGATTCAAGACAAAAGTTCATATTGACATAAAAATGATAATACTTCAAGCATACTAACTAAGCAATTATGTCTTCTCAAAATAACACGGCCAAAGAAAGTTCATCCCTACAAAATCATATAGTTTAGTCATGTTTCATTTTTGTCACACAAGAATGCTCTCATCATGCACAACCCCGATGACAAGCCAAGCAATTGTTTCATACTTTAGTAATCTCAAACTCATAAACTTTCACGCAATACATGAGCGCGAGCCATGGATATAACACTATGGGTGGAATAGAATATAATGAGGGGGGTTATGTGGAGAAGAGAAAAAGGAGAAAGTCTCACATCAACGAGGCTAATCAATGGGCTATGGAGATGCCCACCGATTGATGTTAATGCAAGGAGTAGGGATTGCCATGCAACGGATGCACTAGAGCTATAAATGTATGAAAACTCAACAAAAGAAACTAAGTGGGTGTGCATCCAACTTGCTTGCTCATGAAGACCTAGGGCACTTGAGGAGGCCCATTATTGGAATATACAAGCCAAGTTCTATAATGAAAAATTTCCACTAGTATATGAAAGTGACAAAACAAAAGACTCTCTACTATGAAGATCATGGTGCTACTTTGAAGCACAAGTGTGGTAAAAGGATAGTAGCATTGTCCCTTCTCTCTTTTTCTCTCATTTTTTGGGCCTTCTCTTTTTTATGGCCTTTCTCTTTTTTTGGGCCTTCTCTTTTTATGGCCTTTTTTGGGCCTTCTTTTTTTATGGACTTTGTTTTTTGGGCCTTCACTTGGGACAATGCTCTATGAATGATGATCATCACACTTCTATTTATTTACAACTCAATGATTACAACTCGATACTAGAACAAAGATGACTCTATATGAATGCCTCCGGCGGTGTACCGGGATATGCAATGAACCAAGAGTGACATGTATGAAAGAATTATGAACGGTGGCTTTGCCACAAATACTATGTCAACTACATGATCATGCTAAGAAATATGACAATGATGAATGTGTCATGATGAACGGAATGATGGAAAGTTGCATGGCAATATATCTCAGAATGGCTATGGAAATGCCATAATTGGTAGGTATGGTGGCTGTTTTGAGGAAGATATAAGGAGGTTTATGTGTGATAGAGCGTATCATATCATGGAGTTTGGATGCACCGGCGAAGCTTGCGCCAACTCTCAATGTGAGAAAGGGCAATGCACGGTACCGAAGAGGCTAGCAAGGATGGAAGGGTGAGAGTGCGTATAATCCATGGACTCAACATTAGTCATAAAGAACTCACATACTTATTGCAAAAATCTACAAGTCATCAAAAACCTCGGCACTACGCGCATGCTCCTAGGGGGATAAATTGATAGGAAAATACCATCGCTCGTCCCCGACCGCCACTCATAAGGAGGACAATCAAATAACACCTCATGTTTCAAATTTGTTACATAACGTTTACCATACGTGCATGCTACGGGACTTGCAAACTTCAACACAAGCATTTCTAAATTTCACAAATACTCAACTAGCACGACTTTGATATTATTACCTCCATATCTCAAAACAATCATCAAGCATCAAACTTCTCTTAGTATTCAAAACACTCATAAGAAAATTTTACTAATCTTGAATACCTAGCATATTAGGATTTTAAGCAAATTACCATGCTATTAAGACTCTCAAAATAATCTAAGTGAAGCATGAGAGTTCATCTATTTCAATATAATAAAACCACCACCGTGCTCTAAAAGGATATAAGTGAAGCACTAGAGCAATCAACAAACTACCCCGAAAGATATAAGTGAAGATCAATGAGTAGTTGAATAATTATGCAACTATGTGAAGACTCTCTAACATTTAATAATTTCAGATCTTGGTATTCTATTCAAAGAGAAAGCAAAGCAAAATAAAATGACATTCTAAGAATGGCAAACATCATGTGAAGAAGCAAAAACTTAGGATCAACCGAAACTAACCGATAATTGTTGAAGAAGAAAGGTGGGATGCCAACCGGGGCATCCCCAAGCTTAGATACTTGAGACTTCTTGAAATATTATCTTGGGGTGCCTTGGGCATCCCCAAGCTTGAGCTTTTGTGTCTCATTAATTCCTCTCATATCAAGGTCTCCCTAAATCTCAAAAACTTCATCCACACAAAACTCAACAAGGACTCGTGAGATAAGTTAGTATAAACCATTGCCAAAACCTTATCATACTCTACTGTAGCAAATCACTAAAATTATTATTCAACATTGCATACTAAATGCCTCTGCATATTTAATAGTCCTATCCTCAAATAGAATCATTAAAGAAGCAAACATATGCAAACAATGCAAACATAACAGCAATCTGCCTAAACATGACAGTCTGTAAAGAATGCAGCAACATCCATACTTCCCTAGCTCCAAAAATTATGAAAGAAAATTCCCACTGTAGTAAATTTATCAGAGATTAATATGCAAAAGGTTTCAACATTTTATCAAATTATGACTTTTCTAGGGAATTATTGCAACAGCGGTAAACTTTCTGTTTTCAAACAGCAACATGTGGACTTCTAAAATAGGCATAGCAAAGGCTATCAATGCCACTTTTATTGAAATAAAAGATGCAAAACATTTTTCTAGATAACAGAAAGCATATCTTAACAAAATAAATTGACACTCTAAGCAAAACACATATCATGTGGTGAATAAAAATATAGCTCCAAGTAAAGTTACCGATGAACAAAGACGAAAGAGGGGATGCCTTCCGGGGCATCCCCAAGCTTAGGCTTTTGGTTGTCCTTGAATATTACCTTGGGGTGCCTTGGGAATCCCCAAGCTTAGGCTCTTGCCACTCCTTATTCCATAGTCCATCGAATCCTTACCAAAACTTGAAAACTTCACAACACAAAACTTAACAGAAAACTCGTAAGCTCCGTTAGTATAAGAAAATAATTCACCACTTCAAGGTACTGTAATGAACTAATTATTTATTTATATTGGTGTTAAACCTACTGTATTCCAACTTCTCTATGGTTTATAAACTCTTTTACTAGCCATAGATTCATCAAAATAAGCAAACAACACACGAAAAACAGAATCTATCAAAAACAGAACAGTCTGTAGTAATCTGGATCAAACGTATACTTCTGGAACTCATAAAATTCTAAAATAAATTTCTGGACCTGAGGAATTTATCTATTAATCATCTGCAAAAAGAATTAACTAAATATCACTCTCCAAATAAAAATGGCAGCAGGTCTCGTGAGCACTAAAGTTTCTGTTTTTTACAGCATGATCAACAAGACTTCTCCCAAGTCTTCCCAAAGGTTCTACTTGGCACAAACACTAATTAAAAGCAGAAAACCACATCTAAACAGAGGCTATATGAATTATTTATTACTAAACGGGAACAAAAAGCAAGGAACTAAAATAAAATTGGGTTGCCTCCCAACAAGCGCTATCATTTAACGCCCCTAGCTAGGCATGATGATTTCAATGATGCTCACATAAAGGATAAGAATTGAAACATAAAGAGAGCATCATGAAGAATATGACTAGCACATTTAAGTCTAACCCACTTTCTATGCATAGGGATTTTGTGAGCAAACAACTTGTGGGAACAATAATCAACTAGCATAGGAAGGTAAAACAAGCATAACTTCAAAATTTTAAGCACATAGAGAGGGAACTTGATATTATTGCAATTCCTACAAGCATATATTCCTCCCTCATAATAATTTTCAGTAGCATCATGAATGAATTCAACAATATAACTATCACACAAAGCATTCTTTTCATGATCTACAAGCATAGAATTTTTATTACTCTCCACATAAGCAAATTTCTTCTCATGAATAATTGTGGGAGCAAACTCAACAAAATAACTATCATGTGATTGAAAATTAAGATCAAGATGACAAGTTTCATGGTTATCATTATTCTTTAAAGCATACGTGTCATCACAATAATCATCATAGATAGGAGGCATGCTTTCATCATAATAAATTTGCTCATCAATACTTGGGGGACAAAAAATATCATCTTCATCAATCATAGCTTCCCCAAGCTTGTGGCTTTGCATATCATTAGCATCATGGATATTCAAGGAATTCATACTAACAACATTGCAATCATGCTCATCATTCAAATATTTAGTGCCAAACATTTTATAGATTTCTTCTTCTAGCACTTGAGCACAATTATCCTTTCCATCATACTCACGAAAAATATTAAAAAGGTGAAGCGAATGAGACAAACTCAATTCCATTTTTTATAGTTTGCTTTTATAAACTAAACTAGTGATAAAACAAGAAACTAAAAGACTCGATTGCAAGATCTAAAGATATACCTTCAAGCGCTAACCTCCCCGGCAACGGCGCCAGAAAAGAGCTTGATGTCTCCTACACAACCTTCTTCTTGTAGACATTGTTGGGCCTCCAAGTGCAGAGGTTTGTAGGACAGTAGCAAATTTCCCTCAAGTGGATGACCTAAGGTTTATCAATTCGTAGGAGGCGTAGGATGAAGATGGTCTCTCTCAAGCAACACTGCAACCAAATAATAAAGAGTCTCTTGTGTCCCCAACACATCCAATACAATGGTAAATTGTATAGGTGCACTAGTTCGGCAAAGAGATGGTGATACAAGTGCAATATGGATGGTAGATAAAGGTATTTGTAATCTGAAATTATAAAAGTGAGCGTAAACGGTATTGTAATGCTAGGAAACAAGGCCTAGGGTTCATACTTTCGCTAGTGCAAGTCCTCTCAACAATAATAACATAACTGGATCACATAACTTTCCCTCAACATCCAACAAAGAGTCACTCCAAAGTCACTAATAGCGGAGAACGAACAAAGAGATTATGGTAGGGTACGAAACCACCTCAAAGTTATTCTTTCCAATCAATCCGTTGGGCTATTCCTATAAGTGTCACAAACAGCCCTAGAGTTCGTACTAGAATAACACCTTAAGACACAAATCAACCAAAACCCTAATGTCACCTAGATACTCCAATGTCACCTCAAGTATCCGTGGGTATAATTATACGATATGCATCACATAATCTCAGATTCATCTATTCAACCAACACATAGAACCTCAAAGAGTGCCCCAAAGTTTCTACCGGAGAATCACGATGAAAACGTGTGCCAAACCCTAAGCATAGGTTCATGGGCGGAACCCGCAAGTTGATCACCAAAACATACATCAAGTGAATCACGTGGTATCCCATTGTCACCACAGATATGCACGACAAGACATACATCAAGTGTTCTCAAATCTTTAAAGACTCAATCCGATAAGATAACTCCAAAGGGGAAACTCAATTCATTACAAGAGAGTAGAGGGGGAGGAGAAACATAAGATCCAACTATAATAGCAAAGCTCGCGCTACATCAAGATCGTGCCAAATCAAGAACATGAGAGAGAGAGATCAAACACATAACTACTGGTACATACCCTCAGCCCCGAGGGAGAACTACTCCCTCCTCGTCATGGAGAGCGCCGGGATGATGAAGATGGCCACCGGAGAAGGATTCCCCCTCCGGCAGGGTGCCGGAACGGGTCTAGATTGGTTTTCGGTGGCTACGGAGGCTTCTGGCGGCGGAACTCCCGATCTAATCTCTCTTCTGGAAGTTTTAGGATACATAGGTATATATGGGTGCAGGAATTACGTCGGTGGAGCTTCGGGGGCCCCACAAGGCAGGGGGCGCGCCCTAGGGGGGTGGGCGCGCCCCCACCCTCGTGAGCACCTCCCTTGGCTCCTGACGTGGGGTCCAAGTCCATCCGGTAGCTTTCCTTACAAAAATAACTTCTCCAGTTGATTTCGTTCCGTTTCGACTCCGTTTGATATTCCTTTTCTTCGAAACACTGAAATAGGCAAAAAACAGCAATTCTGGGCTGGGCCTCCGGTTAATAGGTTAGTCCCAAAAATAATATAAAAGTGGATAATAAAGCCCAATATTGCCCAAAACAGTAGATAACATAGCATGGAGCAATCAAAAATTATAGATACGTTGGAGACGTATCAGCGGTGGCCTTGGGCACACTGCCACCCATGTGTTGGCGATCCTCCTGCCATGTCCGTGGGGGTCATTGCTTTCCGGTTCCGGGCTTTGACCACTTTTGGTGTATTGTCGGTGCTCGGTCAGGAGGTCATTGGGGGAGGTTAGCTCTCGGTCTGTTTGAGTCGGAGTCATGTTTCTCCCTTCGTCCCATTTGTTGTTACCTTTGTCAGGGTGCGCGGTCATGTCATGCTGCCTAACAGACTGCCCCACCAAGAGACGGTTGCAAAATAGCCATTGCCATCGTATTCTGTAAAAAAACACATGTCTTTTGCCTGCCTGGCCTTCCATGGTTCGATTTATCTCTTGTTGCTGACAGACAGAGCCATCTTAGTGTATAATGGTCATGTCATAAGTGCTTTCCCTTCGTGCATATTATAGCCGACCAGGGAACATCGTTTTGAACAGATCAAGCCTATCGTGTCATGGTCGTGATGATGACCAATGGTGAGACCGCAGACGGAGCACCCATCATACCCGACATAAAAATAGAGAGACCCTCGCACGTAGTGAGATCCTGGACACATATCAATGATCACGCTAATGAATTATGGTGCGAACCCGGCACAACCGACTAGGGCATGTCTGGCTAGGAAGGGTGGTTAGGCCTCTACCGAAACCAAAAGGACGGGTAGCTGAGCCATAGCCGTTCGGAAGACCGAAAAAGAGCTTCGGCACGAGAGGCGTTGCGTGTCTCATCCTTGGGATGACTCTAAGCAAGATAGACCAAGAGGCAACCAAATCGGGGTAGGATATAATAAGCAGGCTCTCCCAGATAATTCATAAAATGAACATTTTTAAACGTGATGTCCATATCTTGCTTAACTTCTTGTTTGCATTTGGTCTTTGCGCCAATGGCGCAACCGATCATCTAGACACTACAATTAATGTGATACCCATAGCAAAACTGAATGAGTGCCCAGAAGAATGGCAGTTGATATAACCATATTAAGGGAACACCTGGTCGCGCCAAGCAAGTGATGAAACATCAAGGTGACAACCGGAGGCCTGAACGACAATTTGAAGTTGGGGGGGGGGGGGGGGGGGTGGGGGGGTATGGTTTTCTTTAAACGAAAACCTTACATCCTGACTTTAGTGGCAACATGAGCCAACCAGAATTATCATTCAAATACTTTAGACCTCTCCATTGTGGCTCGAATCAACGAAGTGGCTTATTGTCTCCAATTACCTGAAGGCTTGACGGTATTCTCAGTGTTCCACATATCCCAATTATGGTGCTTCTTAACCCCAGGTGCGAGCGTGTTTCCTCATAGTCGCCTACTGTTTCTAATGAATTTAGAGCACCAATTGCAGCCTTGGAATGACGATGGCGCCTGGGAGCATGCAAGATGCACAAACAAGGTTTGATCAAGTGGCCTGAATCAACCATGTTACCTGACACTTGAGAGGATCTAGAAGATGTACATTGATGTTTTCCTACAGCCCCGACTTGGAGACAAGTAAATTCTCAAGGAGGGAAGGGTGTTAGCGACCCTACCATGACTACCCAACCGGTAGACGAGGAGAGGCGCTCACTCACTCAGACTGACATGCCTCATAGGGTCAGGAGGCCCTACCACAAGTTCACTAGGCTACAGTGGGTCAATTACATGTTCCAGCCCATGGAGGAGGAAGGCTGCGTCACCACTACTTAGCCCCCAACCACAGAGGAATCGACATCCGAGCTTGGATCATGGTTGGCGAAGGCATAACGAAATCACTCTCTCTGTGTCATTTGTGTGTGCCGCAAGATCAACTTCTCCATTCTCGGTAACCGGGACTTGTGCAACCCATATTAGCAGTACAATTCGCCTTCCTTGCTACCACCCGCCTAACATTCTCATGGTTGGCGGGCGCCGAACATGATAGGCGTGTCGCCCATGCTGGTTCAGTCATGCGTTGAACAATGATAAAATTGGTGCTGTCTTTGTTTGGTCCACTAGTACGTAGCGCTCTCGTGGGCTTGCATGTTGAGCGGGACCCGGGCAACCCCTCTTTTCTTTTTTTCTTTTCTAAGGGATATATGTGGAGGGAAATGACGCACGAGGGCTTTGTTTTGTTTTACACATATATGTTTGTGCTGGCTTTGTTTTACACAACAATGATATATTTTGTGCTGGCTCTGTTATGCGTGTAAAACAAACAAATTTAATTTGTTAAAAAATGATATATACTAGTGCAGGAGGCGTGCCTTGGCGCGCGCCCACAAACAATAGGTTGGTGATTTGCTGTGTTAAAAAGATGTCCTCCAATGCTCACTATACAGGCCTTATAACTATCAAACAACATAAGATCAAATAAAGGAAACACAATAATATCACAATGACAAAGTACAGAAAACAAAAGCAAAAAAGATGCAATAGCGTTCTCCAGGGCAGCGTATAGCAAAAACACAGAAATTCCTTTGAAACGTGAAAGTATACATGATGGCCTTCAATTACATATGAGTACATAATGGCCTTAAGTTAAATGCACAACATATGAACATAGGCAGATTATTTATGATCCACACATCTCAAAATGGAACCTTGATTATAAATTAGACCAATCAAATGTGGATTATATGTGACAAAAATTATACCATTGTACTGTATTTCAAAAGAAGTTTTTGGAGGTATAACTTTTTATAAGTCATAAAAATATATACTGTAGTTGAATTTTGACATGGGCGTGCGCCTTATTCAGATGAATGGTTGGAGTATTAGAGCAGCGCTGTGAGTACGATAAAATCCTTGTGATTTTAATACGACACCATTTCCACCAGCATCATACCAAGATCGGAGCACAATGCATCCTACGCATAGGTAGGATTGAAGGTAGCACAGCGCTGGATTTCCCAAGCCGTCCACAACGCAGGATTGGACATCGTACAATGATCGTACTCATTCCACGTTTTTCTCCCGCTTTCAAGCTATAATATGCATGCCTTTTAGGATAAATAACTGAATTTTCCCAACCTTTGGATCAGAAATGAACCGCTGGATGTCTTCCTCCTCGTGTTTCTTGGCCGATGCAACGATCAGATGAATGGACCCAACGATCTCTCTCAACCAATGGGATTTCTTGGCCATACTTCGCCTCTGGCGAGCTTTTTCCCAAGCCCTCGCCGACGATGCCTCGGTTGCCCGCGTCATCCCCATCCCCGTTTGGGCCTCTGTTATACCTCGGACTCAACACCGCATGCGATGCCACGACCAACTGCATTGTCCCAGCTTTGATTCGCTCCTATCTTGGCCTTGCTGTGATTCGTCGCGCCGCCTCCGTCTTCGGTCTCGTGCTACTCCCCTCTTGCTTATGTCTCTCATGTTGTTTCCTCTATCTGAAATCGACTGATCACAATTTTTTTCTATTGCCTGAGGAATAGTAGCACGGATAAGTTAAAAGGTGAAATAATTTCATTTCAACGTGTGTAAAGGCCCATGCATAAAGTCAATGTCACACAAGTATTTGAGTGAGCTTGTCTTGCTTGACTGTATAGAAGTTCAACGTGAGACAAATTTTTTATTCGAATATTCACCTGGGGGAGAGGTTCCCCACATGGATTTTCACTGAAAGGGGCCCAAAGACGGATGTGCATTACAAAGAAGAGGACCAAGGTAATCAAGAGAAGGTTGGCCGAGAGAGCAGAGAGGGCAACTAGAGGAGGGAGCCTATGAGCGAGCCAATTCTTCCATGTGTCCACATGTCCATAGATCTACGCAGCTTTGGAGTGCACATATGGGATTGCTCTAAGCTCTAAATCAAACTTTCTACGTACATTGATCCCGAACTTCTCAGACATGTCCAACGACCCCGGATTAGGCCCATCAGGGATCACCCAGTCAAAATGGTGCAGAAGGTTTGCTAATGCGATCTCCACGGTTGATGTGCCGAACAACATTCCAGGACACTGCCGTCTCCCAGCCCCGAAAGGTGTGAACTCAAAATGTGTCCCCTTGTGATCTATGCTTATCTCTTTGAACCTCTCTGGCTCAAATGCTTCAGGGGCATCCCAATATCTGCAATCCCGACAAATCGCGAATATATTAACTTGCACATTGGTGCCCTCAGGAATTTTATATCCCATGATTTCGCAGTCTTCTCTTGCCCTTCGGGGGAGTAGAGGAGCGGGAGGATGCAACCTCAAGACCTCCTTGATCACCATTCTCATGTAGTGGAGGTCATGAAGGTCATTGTTATTTATGACAGATTGTTGCCCACCTACCACTTGTCGAACCTCTAGTTGCACCTTTCTCATATTTTCGGGATTTTTCAAGAGCTCTGACATAGCCCACTCCAATGTTATTCCAGAGGTCTCGGTGCCACCCGCGAACAAGTCCTGCGAACAATTGTTGTAGGTTATACTCACGTACATATTTAGCTTCAATAATGAAAAACTATAGATAAAACGTAATATTTCCAACAAGTGAGGAGAGGACATGGCAAACAATACTCACAAATATGATGACGCCTATTGCCTCTAAAGTTAGAGGATATGGCAAGGAGTCCTCCTTGTGCAGCCTGAGCAGCACGTCCAGCAAGTCCTCCTCGTCGTTGGAGCTGACTGCAGCGCGCATCTCCTTGCGTTGCTCAATGATGTCGGAGATGATGCGCTGGATTCGTCCATAGCTCCTCCTCATCTGTCGCTCCCCGGAGCTCAGCAGCCGCACCAGCTGCGACGACGGGAATAGGTCTACGAGCGAGAAGCCTCCCACCAATGCGGTGACCTTTTCCAATTCCCGGAGGTACTCGCCTTGCTGTGCGCACTTGCCTCCGAACACCGCCCGCGCAATGACATCGTTCATCAGTGCCGACAACTTCTCCGTGAGGTTGACAGTTGTGCCAATCGAGGTGGTGATGGAACTAAGGAGGTTGCTGACCTCCTTGGACCTGATGCCTTCCATACGCTTCACCTGTGTTAGAAACATATTGTCCACTTCTATCTATCAACACTCATGCTTTATTGCAAACTAGTTAGGTGCTGGCATTTTCCCCCAAAGAGATGGTGTATGCAAATTAATAACCTGCTTCGCGCTCAGGAGCTCCATGGTGCAGACCTTGCGGGCCTGGTGCCAGCGGTCGCCATAGGGGGCAAAGATGATGCCTATGCCGCTGCCATAACCTATGACGTCCAGTGTCACGCTGCGCGGCCGCGAGGCGAACATGAGGTCCTTGCTCTTCATCACCACCTCCGCCATCTCCGCGCTCGAGACCACCAGGGTGGGCACCTCGCCGAGTTTGAGGAACATCAGTGGGCCGTGCCGGCGAGATAGCTCCGCCATGATGCGGTGTGGGAGGATGCCGAATACGTGGTGGAGGCTGCCGATGATCGGTAGGGTCGATGGCCCGGGAGGCCGCAAATGCTTGTTGGGCTTGGGATGAAAAAACCAAAGGAGGAGTACTAGGGCTAGGGAAACGAAAGAAATGCTTGAAATTGTTACCTCCATGTCATGCAGCTGGGAGCTAGCTAGTAACCAGCCGGCAAGTTTAGTACTAATCAGTCAGTTGACATTCAGTTTATACACGGATCATCCGTATTTATGGATCAGATATGCAGCACAGGACATGGGATTGGTTGGGATCTGGAAATCAAACTTACCTACTACACGTGAGGAGATGTATGCAAAACAACGGTGTATTGGTTTAGGTACGAACTTATATGAAAAATTCCATTCCATTCACTAAACAGTACAGTGTGTGGTTGAATGATACAACTTCCATTATTCCAAATGCAGTGGTTGAGGATAGCTTTATGGCAATTTTTTGTTAATCAAAAGGACAAAGTGCCGAGCACGAGGAAATAAATGCCTTAGAAAAATAACACGAGGCAAATTCGTTGCCTTTTCTTAATTGCGAGCTGGATGCCGGATGAGATCGCATCGATCAGCACAATTTAATATTCAAAATATTTGATTTATTAAGCCAGATGAGCACATGATGTGCACTGGTGCACTAAAAGCATGATCTGCACATCTATTCCGCCCTTTTGTATACTTTATTTATTTTTCCATATCTTCTCTTGTTATTTTATTTCATCCTTTAGCTTTTAAATATTTTGGGTTTTAGTTATCAGCTTGTTCGCTATTCACTGTTTTGTTATATTTCATTTTTTACTTCAACTAGCAGGGTGGCCCTCGTGCGAGGGCAGCATATTTAGTGTGTCAAAACTGTTTGAATAATAAACCAAGTTTTTCATACTATGCTACTACAAATGATATATTTTTATATACACCATAAATGTTATGATAAAGGTATATACATGAAAGAGGATATTTTGCATGAAAATGTAAGCCGAATTCCAATGAAAGATATTAGTCTTGTAAAAATATATTTGCCATTGGTGGATCACAACATAAGGTTCGATGAAGTGCTTATTCTCTAGGAATTGCATGATTTAAAGAGCACGCAAGGCTACATGCTTCCTAGGAAGACCATAAAACAGTTTGTGATCAGGAAGAAAATAAAGTAATGGAATTGTTTCTTCCGGTTCAATTAAGATCTTCGCGTACTTGAACGCGAGTCTGTGGCCTCTTCGAAGCAGAAAAGTTCACTCTTATAGAAATTTTAAGACTCGAAAGATCCTCAAAGGCAAAGCATAGAATGAGCTTGAGGTTTCTTGCTTTATCCTCAAAGAAAATTGTGTCATTCACATACTGTAGAATGGATAAACTATCTACTACTAAATGATGAATTACACCACTAGTTTGTCCAGTCACTTTAGCGTGTTCACCAAGTATAGCGAGCATAACCGCTATGATGTTGAACTGGAGTATACCGGTGAGGTCTAGATGCTGGCAAGTTGTGTATCAGTGGGAAAGTATCTAGTGCTCCCAGGCTTGGGGTGCTCCCGGTGCTCCAAATGTCCGAAAAACATTTTTAAAATGTTCAAAAAATTCTGAAAAAAATGCAGCACATCGACGGAACATCGATGTCTCTTGTCACAAAATTTCAAATCAAAATTCGAAACATTGCTCGAGATACAAAAATGACAAATTTTTGTACATAACATAAGTGCTGCATTTTTTTCAGAATTTTTTGAACATTTTAAAAAATGTTTTTTGCATCGGAGCACCGGGAGCACCCTAGGCCTGGGAGCACTAGATACTTTTCCGTGTATTAGTTACCAGCCAAGATATTACCAAGGGTTTGGGTTCGGAGACGCTGTTGACAATGTGGGTGCCCACTACCGCAAGTAGGATTCTTATCCCACTTCGGCATCTATTGCCACCACCTAGCAATTGGTGTCCCACTTACCCAAGGGTTTTGTTTCTCGATTTTGATAGGGTTATGTAGCATGACGCACTGGTTGTTAACACTTGTTACCATGTTCTGTTAGTTTCAGTAATAATATGTAGCATCATCATGGGATAGTTCCATAGACTTGCTTCTTGTTAGCATGTTCTCTTACTCTTACAGAAAAATAAAATAAAAGGATCTTCCTCTGGTTCTGGTTGAACCTGCTTGCTGTCATTTGAATTTTGTTCTGTTGTCATCTCACAGTTGAGTCTGAGGCCTGGTTGAACACTGCACAGCTTAATTTGTACTCCCTCTGTCCCATAATATAAGATCGTTTTGCAAGTTTTTTTAGCTTGTAAAATGATCCGTATATTATGGTACGGACGTAGTAGGTTGTATCACTCATGGTGTATGTCTTGTATTTATAAGTAATTTAAGTTGCTCGAGATACATCTTGCTCAGGCAAGCTTGTACCATGATCTGTATAGATTTAGGGACTTTTCTTTCTATGCTCTGCTCGGTGGCATTTCGAGATTGATTGGACACAGTTGATACTATAGAACAATCCAACTGCTGTATAAATGAAACCATACCTGCAAATATCTGAGTATCACTGCTGAATCATAAACATCTTGTTTTCTGCTTCAGCAGTCATTAAGAAAACTACTTCACATATGACAGTCTAGGATCCGATTTTAATACGACCAGTAAACCAACGATGCTGCTCCACTCAGCATGCGTGATGTTAGGCTCTGTTCGATTGTAGTGTCGTACGTGTAGCAATGTTCTGTCTTCATAGCAGGCTTGTTAGAGATAATAATGTTCATCTTGTTTTCTCACCCCCTATCTTATTTACATTTAGCAGATCCATTGAACTGCTTAGTGTACGTTGGTTATCTTTTCCTGTCTGCTGGATTATTATGTACATATGCTTTTCTCTACACTGAATCGGTGTCTAAATCGAAGATCTTTGCAATTCTTTTCCCTTGTTACCATCAAACCATCTTCTTACAGTTGCATGCTTTTTTTTTCCGGCTGTCCAGATGACCAAGCCCAAGGAGGAAGCAGCTGCTCATCACTGAGGACAAGTAGCTCCAGCGCGTTGACGCCGTAGATTCACGATGTACCTTCTATATGTGCATTCGGTTCTGTGATTTGTGTCTGAAACCCAAGAAACCCCAGACCCATGTGGGAGCTGAACCTTAGTTTTTTGCTTGTGGAAAATAATATCCTCGGCTGAATCGATTTGAAATCAGGAAGAGTGAAACTTAAAAAATCCTTTGGTGTGGTACTGCGATGCATCCTGGCCCAGTTTTTGTTGTGTCATCTAGTTTTTGCTCGGCAAGCTGGTCTAGCGAGCATCTCGGCGACTGCATTTATCTAGTTTTTTCTTCAATATATAGCAAGTTCAATAGACCTACATAGCAGTTCAACCAAACGCTCTTAATGATAAGTTGCTCTTTGTACAATCTCTAGAAAGGTATCCTATCAATTGTGAATGTGAATTCTGAAAATTTACTGCCAAAAAATTGATGTCCTAAGCGCAGGTAGAGTGAAGGTAGCACAGTGCTGAATTTCTTTTTTTCTTTCTACTGAACAAACATAAGTTGTTAATTACTACTTCCTCCGTCCCATAATATAAGAATGTTTTTGACACTACACAAGTGGCAAAAACGTTCTTATATTATGGGACGGAGGGAGTAGTAAGATTATTGTTGTAGCAACTGTTGCTTGAAAGGCCATTCAAATTTCCAGCGTTCCTGCTGAACACGTTTATGTTGTGCCGTTACCTCGAAGTAGATTAGTGTAGTTTCTTTTAAGAAAAGTTGCAACATACTCGTTTGTTTGTTCCCCTAATAGGCATTATGATTTTCAAGGAGCATTGTCCACAACTGTATCAGTTTTATCACCAGGGATAAATAGAGGAAGCTGCTATCATCATGGTCATGCAACCCTGTGTGTTTCTTTACCCTGCCGTCCGATTTCAACAAAATGTTCTCCAACTGAAACACCACAAATCAAAACTTTCGGATCGACTCTGATTCAAAACAGCAACTCTGTGACTGCTATGCTACGCTTGGAAAGAGACTAATACACCATATTGGCAGCGACAAGGTTTCCTATTGCTATCCACTGCCAAATCATTCCTTAAATGGAGTCAAGTAGATCCTGAGCGGTTTCTTTCCTTTCGTGACCCGCTTCACACAAAGAGAAAGAAAAACGGTGAGCGCTTAGAGAGATGTTTGGCCTCACTATACATACCCAAGCAAGGATGTCTAACGCTTACAGCGATCGCAATCAATTCTTCCAACACCTTGGGGTGCTCCCAGGCTTGGGGTGCTCCCGGTGCTCCAAATGTCCGAAAAACATTTTTAAAATGTTCAAAAAATTCTGAAAAAAATGCAGCACATCGACGGAACATCGATGTCTCTTGTCACAAAATTTCAAATCAAAATTCGAAACATTGCTCGAGATACAAAAATGACAAATTTTTGTACATAACATAAGTGCTGCATTTTTTTCAGAATTTTTTGAACATTTTAAAAAATGTTTTTTGCATCGGAGCACCGGGAGCACCCTAGGCCTGGGAGCACTAGATACTTTTCCGTGTATTAGTTACCAGCCAAGATCTGAAGGA
This sequence comes from Triticum urartu, assembly GCF_003073215.2. Taxonomy (NCBI): domain Eukaryota; kingdom Viridiplantae; phylum Streptophyta; class Magnoliopsida; order Poales; family Poaceae; genus Triticum; species Triticum urartu. The sequence continues at coordinate 5,898,556 of NC_053023.1, forward strand.
AGACTGTTCTTTCACCGATCAATTGGTTCCGTTATTCTACTAGGCACCCGTACATGCAACTTTGAGCTGGTTGGGGCACTTCCAAGTACCAGCAACATGTCACATGTAGATAGTCGCATACAATATGGAGGAAACACCATGTCTCGATGCTTCTATACCGTGTCTCATACAACACGAGTAAAAAATGGTAGTACATTGGTTGTTTTTCGTAAAAGAAATACAAATTTTGACGCATGCATGCCTTTATTATTCGACTATAATGTGGTTATGGGCAGTGTAAAACTGTCCTACTGGTCGGCAAGTACATTTACATACAACGAGAGTCTATTACATTTCTCGCTTCTTCAACTTAACAATGAGCCCATTTTTCATCTCCAGTATAATGGACGGCTTAGGCTGGATGCTTTGCCCTTCCACCACCTTCACATCGAAGTTCCACACAGCTGTAGCAATGACAGTCTTCATTTGCATAAGTGCAATGTCCTTGCCGAGGCACATCCTCGGGCCAGAGTTGAAGGCCAAGAACTTGTGAGATGGTATGTATCTCAGGTTGTTGCCATCATCTGAGAGCCACCTATGTGGGTTATAGTCGAGGCAGTCTTTACCCCACACACCCTCCATTCTCCCCATGGAATGGACAGAAACAAAAATGGTGTCACCGGCATGCACCTCATGGCCACTCGGCATGATGTCATCTACGGCCACCTTCTTGAGCAAAACAGGTGCCGGTGGGTAAAGTCTAAGAGTCTCGTACAAGGTGGCTGTCAAATATACTAGAGATCTGGTCTCGTCTGGCTCAAAGATCACCGGGGTAGACACCCCTAATGCTACTTTGTGTGATGCAATGGGTGAAAGTTCGTCGCGGATGATTGACACGATGTTTGGATTTTGGGCGAGGTTGTAGAAGATCCATGTTAGGGTTGTTGCAATTGTGTCCCTCGCAGCGAGCATGTAGCTAATGATAATCGCACGGAGCAAGTCAACATTGGTGTAGTCTGGGTCTTCGAGGAAGGAAGAAATAATATCCACACTCTCTTGTTCCTTGCCATGTCCAAAACGACATGTGGTGATCTTCCTCTTTTGCATCATCTCCCCAATGATCTCTCGCAGCACCATGCGTGCCGTGTCAAGCTTACTCTCAGGGCCGATGTTTAGCCACCTCATCGACTTCCAGCAATAAGCTGGCATCATGAGCCTAAAAAAGCCCACCTCCATCACCGTGTCCAGGGCAACCGCTGCGTCCATGGGCGGCATGTCTAAGGATAGGAGGCCAGGATCCACACCGAAGAGAGGCATAGCAGCCAGGTCAAACATAAGCCTCGACATCAATTCATGCATGTCGAATGAAGTGTCAGTGATCGCCATCCGGGTGAACAATGGGAGGAGGTTGTTCTCCACCTTTCCATAGAGGTAGGCCGCCATACTGGAAATGATCCTAGGGCTGCTGAGGATGCTCTTGGCTTTCGCGCGTTGTCGGCGGCACGGCTCACCATCAATGGTGAAGAGGCTGCCACCCATGATGTCGAAGATATCGGCGAATTCTGTGCCCTTGGGGAAGTTGGCATGGTTCGTCGTCAAGATGTGCCGGGCGTTCGCAGGGTCGCATGTGATGAAGAAGCGCATCCCGGTCCCAGGTGGTCCATGCACCCTGAAGTTGTGGCCTGATCTGGCGAGGACCAGGGTGTAATAGTCATACAAGTTGTGGAGGTTGGCTATGAAGGAAGGGAACATGTGCAGCATTGGCCAGTTTGTGGGAAGCACTGGTGGGTTCTTTGACCTACAACTAGCCCTGAGATACAAGCAAACTGGAACAAGTAGAACGAGCAGTGTGGAGATGAACATAATTGACATTGTTATCAGTAGTGTTCTATATGTTGCTAGTTAGATTTATTCTTCAATTAGCAGGGTTGTGGCTCCATATATAGACGCCTTCCCTCTCCATCATAGTGATACTGCCTCAGTCCATTGGTACTATACCTGCTACTATTCTCAGTTAGCGTCAACATAACTCCAATTCATTGGGCTCAAAAGGAGGTGACAGTTGGCAGATTTGGCAATAAGTATGTGAAGTGCAGTACTTGATAACTTTCATTCCGAATTGGATCAATCCTTACTTAGCTCATCGGGCTATACTTGAGTCAGGCAGTACTTGATACGTGTCAACATAACTACATAACTACACTTCATTGGGCTCAAAAGCAGGTGGCAATTGGCAGATTTGGGGATAAATGGTTAAGTGCAGATCCAGCTCAGTTTATTAGCCTCAGTCGCCACACAACAGTCTCGATCAAGTACACTCTTTGATCCCATCGCCGATAAAAGTACACTCTTGATCGATCGCCACAATATATGAACGTGCAGGGTCATCGTCTTGTGAGGAGGATTTATAACAGCAGTACCGTGTGGCTGGCTGGCTCAAGTAATTTGCAGCACACGTACGTACGGCAGGAGATGGGAGAGACCGGTGATCAGCGATCGATGAGTGATTGTTCAGCACGTCCCATGCATGCGTAGGATCAGAGGACTGCATTGGATTTCATACCCCCTATTCTTCTTCTAGAACACACATTAGCAGTAGTGTTGAGCAACTGCAGAAGCAAACGCACTTCTATGTAGGATCAAACAGGTAGCCTTCTCACTGCTTAATTACTTAATTCTACGTCTCTGGTAGCCAATGTGTCATTCTGCTTCTTCTTCTTCTTCTTCTTCCTTGGCATGGGCAGCGAGCATATATATCACACCTATATCATGATGTCCATTCAGATTTAAATTTGGATGGTTACAGTATGATGGCTCTGCGAATCTTGTTAAGAATATATAACAAAGGCCGGCCATTGGTCGAACAAGAGGTGGAATTTCACGTTCATTTTACGCGACATCCTATATATACCTAAGAGGGTTATCCTCAGTTCCTCGCTAACTCATTTATCTCAACATGCAAGCAATACCACCTTATCATACAATTATGAATGAGATAAGACGACCCACCTCAACGTGCAATCATGTATACGAAAAGACCTAGTACAATATTCAAAACATTTTCCATTTAACTACTCTACTTATACTCAATAAATATTGTTACAACTGTACATAATCAATATAATAAATCATATGTGTTTTTACTTAGAGTAGCACAGTTTTGATATTTTGCTGATGGCATCGTAGTAAATGAAGAAAGAGAGGGAGGTTGTAGCTTAGCTAACATACAAATCTTGCACGTCGCCATAGGCAAAAAACGTTGCTAGCCTGATTACAACCCCTAAGAAACAATGTCTTGGTCTAGTTGTGTCTTAAACTTTTATAGTTCCCATGATAACGTGCTAAGAGGTTATATAATGGGAAAGGCCTAATATCAGTGGGTCTCAGGTGCCAATGGACCTGAGTTAGAAAAATAATTTCAAAAATTCAAAAATTCTAAAAGATCCTAGAACTTTTTGGAGTCAAACATGATCAGGTATTACACTCTTCGTTTTGGATATAGCTGACCACTCATGCCAAGTGGTAATCAGGTATTACACTCATGTTAAAAGTTCCGCGATGGAATAACTTCGATTGACTCCAGAGCCAAGAGAACAAAATTGCATGTAAAAAGCATGAATAGTAACTTTTATATAATGTCAATTTTTTTTGGCCCAGAATACCATGACAGTCATTCATTCTCGGAAATTTGCACAAGAAATATTTCTTATATTTTCGTAAAAAGTAATACCTTACAATAAAAACAAGGTGTAAACAATATTGGAATGTGTTTCTTATGTAGGAAAATGGACTGGGGTTCACAGTTTCACTCGCTCTTTCAAGTAGCAGCGGTGCGGTAAAAGAACTATATATATAACATGATCCAACGAAGAGATTAAAAAAATACGACTGTATGTGTCCTGGACAAAAAAAAATAGTTCAGTATATATTTATGTCGCAGTGAGCTGAAATGCTTATTATTTTTGCCGAGGACACATAGATGCATATTTTGACAATCCCTCCGTTGGATCATCTTATTACATTAGAGAGATGCTCCCATATTTATTTCATATTTTTTGATAACTTTTAAACCGTTAAAAGTTTAGCGACCCTTAACTAGTTCTGTGGCAAGCTATGATACACACAGTTTAAACTAGAATATGGGAAGTATGTTGTAAGGCATAATAGAAACACAACAGTCGGTCCGAATAGAGGTTCATGAAGCGAGAAAGGGAAAGAGCGAGTTCACACACACACACACACACACATTTTTTGTGTGACATACAACTTTTTTTTAGTTGGTGAAATTAATGGCCTAGAAATATGCACAAGCCTTAGTTTGTAAGAGCATGCATCTACAACTGGACCTCCTTTACCCGCCCCAAACGCCCGGATGGACTGTCCGGTCAGTGCCCGGATAAAAAAAGTGCCACCCAACCGGCCTCCCCTTACCCGACCCGAACTCCCGGATTGATCGGCACTCCCCATGTCAAGCCCAAATCCGGGGTGGATATAGGGACTCCCGGACATGATCATCGCGTTAGACTGACCGCTAGGGCCCGCCCTAGTTCACTCATATCCGCCTCCCGCTCCTTGTCCAAGAAGCTATCTCCTCTTCTCTATTCACCCTTCTCCGCACGGCCGCCACCGGACTTCCGCCGCTATCGGTGCTCCGCCACCATCCCCAACCCAAGGCTTCGCCACCGGACTCCCCAACCCACACCGCCGCCGACCATGCCGCCATCGGACGCCGCCCCTGTACGTCAAACTCCTACATATTTTCACCTCATGCTCTACGTGTTTGATGAAATGTCCTAGCCAATCTATTTATTCTTTTGGTCATTACTTGTAGGTCACCAATGGATTAGCCGTGGAATCATGGCTATGGAAACGATGAGCTTGATGAATTCATATCCAACGAGTTCATCATTTTTTCACATTCAGATGGTGAAGATGCTAAAATGATGATGATGATGATGATGATGATGATGAGTATCCAAGAGGAGTCGGAGAAGGCGAAGGAGGGCATCCTCAACTTCAGGGGTTCCATCAAGGGCTGGATAGTTCTTCCCCATGATAGGATTGCCAATACACGCATTCTGTACACGGACTGCAACATCCCATCAAACTTTCTTTCATCATTGTTACTGAAGGAAATATGCCCTAAAGGCAATAATAAAGTTGTTATTTATATTTCCTTATATCATGATAAATGTTTATTATTCATGCTAGAACTGTATTAACCGGAAACTTAGTACATGTGTGAATACATGGACAAACAAAGTGTCACTAGTATGCCTCTACTTGACTAGCTCGTTGAATCAATGATGGTTATGTTTCCTAACCATAGACATGAGTTGTCATTTGATTAACGGGATCACATCATTAGAGAATGATGTGATTGACTTGACCCATTCGTTAGCTTAGCACGATGATCGTTTAGTTTGTTGCTATTGACCCATCCGTTAGCTTAGCACGATGATCGTTTAGTTTGTTGCTATTGCTTTCTTCATAACTATGAGATTATGCAACTCCCGAATACCAGAGGAACACTTAGTGTGCTATCAAACATCACAACGTAACTAGGTGACTATAAAGATGCTCTACAGGTGTCTCCGATGGTGTTTGTTGAGTTGGCATAGATCGAGATTAGGATTTGTCACTTCGTGTAACGGAGAGGTATCTCTGGGCCCTCTCGGTAATGCACATCACTATAAGCCTTGCAAGCAATGTGACTAATGAGTTAGTTGCGGGATGATGCATTACGGAACGAGTAAAGAGACTTACCGGTAACGAGATTGAACTAGGTATTGAGATAGCACGATCAAATCTCGGGCAAGTAACATACCGATGACAAAGGGAACAACGTATGTTGTTGTGCGGTTTAACTGGTAAAGATCTTCGTAGAATATGTAGGAACCAATATGAGCATCCAGGTTCTGCTATTGGTTATTGACCAAAGATGAGTCTCGGTCATGTCTACATAGTTCTATAACCCGTAGGGTCCGCACGCTTAACATTCGGTGCCGATCGGTATTATCAGTTTATGTGTTTTGATGTACCGAAGGTAGTTCGGAGTCCCGGATGTGATCACGGACATGATGAGGAGTCTCAAAATGGTCGAGACATAAAGATTGATATATTGGACGGCTATATTCGGACACCGGAAGTGTTCCGGGTGGTTTCGGATAAAACCGGAGTGCCGGAGGGTTACCGGAACCCCTCGGGGAACTAATGGGCCTAGATGGGCCTTAGTGGAGAGAGAGAGGGGCGGCCAGGGCAGGCCACGCGCCCCTCCCCCTTAAGTCCAAATTGGACTAGGAGGGGGGCGGCGCCCCTCTTTTCCTTCCCCTCTCCCACTCCTTCCTTCCCCCTCCTAGTAGGACTAGGAAAAGGATGAATCCTACTCCTACTAGGAGGAGGATTCCTCCCCTCCTTGGTGCGCCCCAAGGGCCGGCCGGCCTCCCCTCTTGCTCCTTTATATACGGGGGCAGGGCACCCTAGAACACACAAGTTGACATTGTTTAGCCGTGTGCGGTGCCCCCTCCACAGATTTCCACCTCGGTTATATCGTTGCAGTGCTTAGGCGAAGCCCTGCGCCGGTAGCTTCATCATCACCGTCATCACGCCTCCGTGCTGATGAAACTCTCCCTCGACACTCAGCTAGATCTAGAGTTCGCGGGACGTCTCCGAGCTGAACGTGTGCAGATCGCGGAGGAGATGTACCTTCGGTGCTAGGATCGGTCGGATTGTGAAGACGTATGACTACATCAACCGCGTTGTGATAACTCTTTCGCTTACGGTCTACGAGGGTACGTGGACATCACTCTTCCCTCTCGTTGCTATGCATCACTGATGACCCACAAGTGTAGGGGATCTATCGTAGCCTTTTCGATAAGTAAGAGTGTCGAACCCAACGAGGAGCAGAAGGAAATGATAAGCAGTTTTCAGCAATGTATTCTCTGCAAGTACTGAAATTATCGGTAACAGATAGTTTTGTGATAAGATATATTGTAACGAGCAACAAGTAGTAAAAGTAAATAAGGTGCAGCAAGATGGCCCAATCCTTTTTGTAGCAAAGGATAAGCCTGGAAAAACTCTTATATAAAGGAAAGTGTTCCCAAGGACACATGGGAATTATCGTTAAGCTAGTTTTCATCACGCTCATATGATTCACGTTTGGTACTTTGATAATTTGATATGTCACTACTAGGGAAAACCCTAGTAGTAGCGCGGGGTAATTGCTAGCAATAGTGCGGGGGCCTGTGCTATTGCTAGGGCGCTACAACTAACTTTTAGCAGTAGCGCGGGTGGTACCCGCGCTACTGCTACTTATAGTAGTAGTAGCGCGGTTTCCACCCGCGCTACTACTATTTAGTTATGGCGCGGGTCAGGGCCCCTCGCTACTACTAACCAATTCAGAATTAAAAAAAAATTAATTCCAGCCATGGCGGCTGCTTCTGCTCGGCATCATCGTCCTCTCCATTCATGGCTGCTACTGGTCCTGGAGGGGATGAAGTTGTTCGTGGTGATGGTGCTTCCCCACCCAACTTGTGCCCGCACCTCTCGTCTACTGCTTCTACAAAAGAAGAGAAGATTATTAGAAAGAGGAAGAGAGAGATAGAGAGCAGCAGGAGGAGGAACTCACCGATGGCCGCTGGAGTTGGAGCCGACGCTCGATACCCTAGATGAAGCTCGGTGACCTACTGCTGCTTGTCGTGGGACCCTTGACCCGGCGAGGAGGTGCAAGTGGCTGCATCCATGGCAGATCTGGCCGCTGCCATGTGGACGACGCTCTGCTGGTTTCCCTCTCCTTCCAACAGCGGAGAAGGAGGATGAAGGGGGAGGGGAGGGGTCTACGAGAGGAGGTCACCGGATTTGTGAGTGGCGGCGAGAGGCGAGGCCGGCAGTGGTGGTGGGTGAGGAAGGGAATGGCGAGTGGGAGGAGAAGGGGAATCAGAAGAGTGTGGGTTTGGATTTGGGCCTCCGCACGCTATGTGTACATATATCTTGGTGGGTCGATAGTAGTAGCGCGGGTTCATACCCCTCGCTACTACTATGGCATGTCCCAGGTGGGCACGGTAGGGACCACTTAGTAGTAGCGAGGGTTATAAACCCGCGCTACTACTATCAACTTAGTAGTAGCGCGGATTTATACCCCTCGCTACTACTATGACATGTTTCGGGGGGCCACGACAGAGACCGCTTAGTAGTAGCGAGGGTTAAAAACCCGCGCTACTACTATCAACTTAGTAGTAGCGAGGGGTAAAAACCCGCGCTACTAGTAAGTAGCAGTAGCGAGGGGTAAAAACCCGCGCTACTAGTAAGTAGCAGTAGCGAGGGGTATAAACCCTCGCTACTAGTAAGCATCTGCCTATAAGCTTTTCCCTAGTAGTGTGTGGGTGGACCGGTGCTTGGGTACTGTCCTTACTTGGACAAGCATCCCACTTATGATTAACCCCTATTGCAAGCATCCGCAACTACAACAGAAGTATTAAGGTAAACCTAACCATAGCATGAAACATATTGATCCAAATCATCCCCTTATGAAGCAACGCATAAACTAGGGTTTAAGATTCTGTCACTCTAGCAACCCATCATCTACTTATTACTTCCCAATGCCCTCCTCTAGGCCCAAACAATGGTGAAGTGTCATGTAGTCTATGTTCATATAACACCACTAGAGGAAAGACAACATACATCTCATCAAAATATCGAACGAATACCAAATTCACATGACTACTTATAGCAAGACTTCTCACATGTCCTCAGGAACAAACGTAACTACTCACAAAGCATATTCATGTTCATAATCAGAGGGGTATTAATATGCATAATGGATCTGAATATACGATCTTCCACCAAGTAAACCAACTAGCATCAACTACAAGGAGTAATCAACACTAGTAGCAACCCATAGTTACCAATCTGAGGTTTGGATACAAAGATCGGATACAAGAGATGAACTAGGGTTTGAGAGGAGATGGTGCTGGTGAAGATGTTGATGGAGATTGACCCCCTCCCGAAGAGAGGATCGTTGGTGATGACGATGGCGATGATTTCCCCCTCCCGGAGGGAAGTTTCCCCGGCAGAGCAGCTCTGCCGGAGCCCTAGATTGGTTCCACCTCGTGGCGGCGGAGTTTCGTCCCGTAAGCTTGCTTGTGATTTTTTCTCGGACGAAAGACTCCATGTAGCCAAAGATGGGCATCAGAGAGCCACCAGGGGCCCACGAGGCAGGGGGCGCGCCCCCACCCTCGTGGCCAGGGTGTCGGCCCCCTCTGGTGGATTCCTTCGCCAGTATTTTTTATTAATTCCAAAAATGACTTCCATGAAGTTTCAGGACTTTTGGAGCTGTGCAGAATAGGTATCTAATATTTGCTCCTTTTCCAGCCCAGAATTCCAGCTGCCGGCATTCTCCCTCTTCATGTAAAATAAGAGATAATAGGCATAAGTATTGTGACATAACGTGTAATAACAACCCATAATGCGATAAATATAGATATAAAAGCATGATGCAAATGTACGTATCAACTCCCCCAAGCTTAGGCCTCGCTTGTCCTCAAGCGGAAGCCGATAACGATAAATATGTCCACATGTTTAGAGATAGAAGTGTCGATAAAATAAGATACAGACATGAGGGCATCATGATCATTCTTAGAGTAGCAACATACATATATATTGTCATATGATCTCTTATGCTAAAGTAATAATTCAATCACAATTTCAAGTATGAGTCATAAACTTTATTGAAAACTAACAACTACAATCTCAGTCATTGAAGCAATTGCAATTTATTATAACATCGGAAAGAGTCAATAAGAGCTTTTCAACAAGTCCACATACTCAACTATCATTTAGTCTTCCATAATTGCTAACACTCATGCGATATTTATGGTTATGGAGCTTTAGCCGGACACAGAGAAAGATAGAGGCTTATAGTTTTGCCTCCCAACTTTTTACCTCAGGGGTAATGTCAACAATAATAGTTCATGAAAACTCACATCCAATTAGCTATATATATCTGGATCTTTCCAACACATTGTGCTTGCCAAAGGATAAAATGTAAAAAGGAAAGGTGAAGATCACCTTCACTCTTATATAAGGTAGAAGATAAAAGTAAAAGATAGGCCCTTCGCAGAGGGAAGCAGAGGTTGTCATGCGCTTTTATGGTTGGATGCACAAAATCTTAATGCAAAAGAACATCACTTTATATTGCCACTTGTGATATGGACCTTTATTATGCAGTCCGTCGCTTTTATTACAAGATCGTATAAAGCTTATTTTCTCCACATTAATAAATAATACATATTTAGAAGGCAATTTTTATTGCATGCACCGATGACAACTTACTTGAAGGATCTTTCTCAATCCATAGGTAGGTATGGTGGACTCTCGTGGCAAAACTGGGTTTAAGGATATTTGGAAGCACAAGTAGTATTTCTACTTGGTCCAAAGAAATTGGCTAGCATGAGAGGGGAAGGCAAGCTCAACATGTTGGACGATCCATGACAATATAATTTATCTCAGATGTAAGAAAACATAACCCATTACGTTGTCTTCCTTGTCCAACGTCAACTCTTTAGCATGTCATATTTTAGTGAGGCTCACAATCATAAAAGATGTCCAAGATAGTATATTTATATGTGAAAACCTCTCTTTCTTTATTACTTCCTATTAATTGCAACGATGACCAAAACTATGTTTGTCAACTTTCAACAATTTTTATTCATCATGCTCTTTATATGTGAAGCAATTACTCTCCATAAGATCCATATGATCTCTTTATTTCTTTTTGTTCTTTCTCTTTTATTTTATTCCCTCAAGATCATAGCAAGATAATCAAGCCCTTGACTCAACACTAATATTTATTATATATAGCTCATGGACTCGATTACATAGAAGGATCATAAAGCAAAAACCACAACTAGATCATACTAAAAATTTATTCTACTAGATCAAGATATTACCAAAAGGATCGAACTAAGGAAAACGGTAAAGATAAAAGGTGTGATGGTGATACGATACCGGGGCACTCCCCCAAGCTTGGCAGTTGCCAAGGGGAGTGCCCATACCCATGTGTTTAAGTTTTCTTTGTTGGTGAAGAAGGTGTTGGCAATGATGGATAGTCGCACATCGAGCGTAGGAGATCCTCCAATTTGCGGATAATGCCCTTGAGTGCGATGATATGCTCCTTCAACAAAATATTTTCACTTGTGAGATACTTGTTTTGAACGCGAGCTAACTCAATCATCTTGAAAGCTTCAATCTCCGTTGGGGTAAAGAGATTGTGGTGAGGTTGAAGGATGTCTTCTTCTGCTACTGCCAGGACTTGACCCCCCATGGCCTTCTTGATCCCATCATCCTTGTTGATCCCTTCGGGTTCTTCTCTCTTCAGCTCTATCTTCATTAGCCAAGCATCGTTTCCCTCATTGTTGGAGGAGGAGAGAGACGACATGATGGCTGGCCTTGACAACCCTAGCAGAAAACAGCTCGAAACAAAAGCAGGAGATATTTGCGTGATACGGTGGTCAAAACCTTCGGGAGATTATATAGTGAATTTTTACCGACCAAAAGAAGTATCGTGCAAGAAAATGGAGTCCGGAGGGCACATGAGGTGCCCATGAGGCATGGGGCACGCCCAGGGGGTAGGGCACGCCCTCCACTCTCATGGAAGCCTCGTGTCCTTTCCGGACTGCTTCTTATTTTCCTATTTTTTATATATTCCAAAACGGGGAAAAATTACCATTAGAACTGTTTTGGAGTCGGTTTACTTACCGTACCACGTACCTATTCCCTTTCGGAGTCTGAAACGTTCCGGAAAGTGTGTCTTATGTATTCCTCTGGGGTTACGGTTTCAATAACATTAGTTTCAACATTTATGGGATTACCTGAGATATAATGTTTGATTCTTTGACTGTTCACCACCCTCAGATTTGTGCCTTCGAAGTTGTTGATTTTTATGGCACCGGAACGATAGACCTCCTCGATGACGTAAGGACCTTCCCATTTAGACAGAAGTTTGCCTGCAAAAAATCTCAAACGAGAGTTGTATAGCAATACATAATCACCTATATTAAACTCACGCTTTTGTATCCTTTTGTCATGCCATATTTTAACTTTTTCTTTAAACAGTTTGGCATTCTCATAGGCCTGGGTTCTCCATTCATCAAGTGAGCTAATGTCAAATAACATCTTCTCACCGGCAAGTTTGAAATCATAATTGAGCTCTTTAATGGCCCAATATGCCTTAGGTTCTAGTTCAAGAGGTAAGTGACATGCTTTACCATAAACCATTTTATACGGAGACATACCCATAGGATTTTTATATGCAGTTCTATAAGCCCATAATGCATCATCAAGTTTCTTGGACCAATTCTTTCTAGATCTATTAACAGTCTTTTGCAAAATTAATTTGAGCTCTCTGTTACTCAATTCTACTTGACCACTAGACTGCGGGTGATATGGAGATGCAATTCTATGATTAACATCATACTTAGCAAGCATTTTACAAAAGGCACCATGAATAAAATGTGAACCACCATCAGTCATTAAATATCTAGGGACTCCAAACCTTGGAAAAATTAACTTCTTTAAGCATCTTAATAGAGGTGTTATGATCAGCACTACTAGTTGGAATAGCTTCTACCCACTTAGTAACGTAATCAACAGCAACTAAAATATGTGTATACCCATTAGAGGAAGGAAAATGTACCATATAATCAAAGCCCCAAACATCAAATGGTTCAATAACAAGTGAATAATTCATAGGCATTTCCTGACGTCTACTAATATTACCAATTCTTTGGCATTCATCACAAGATAAAACAAACTTACGGGCATCCTTGAAGAGAGTAGGCCAATAAAAACCGGATTGCAATACCTTATGTGCAGTTCTATCTCCAGCGTGGTGCCCTCCATAAGCCTCGGAGTGACACTTGCGTAGGATTTGTTCCTGTTCATGCTCAGGTACACAACGTCTAGTAAAACCATCTACTCCTTCTTTATAAAGAGGTGGGTCATCCCAGAAGTAATGCCTTAAATCATAGAATAACTTTTTCTTTTGCTGGTATGTGAAACTAGGTGGTATAAATTTAGCAACAATATAATTAGCATAATCAGCATACCATGGAGCAGTTCGAGAGGCATTTATGACAGCCAATTGTTCATCATGAAAGCTATCATCAATATGTAGTGGGTCATCAAGAACATTCTCTAACCTAGACAAGTTGTCTGCAACGGGGTTCTTAGCTCCCTTTCTATCAATAATATGTAAATCAAATTCTTGTAGCAAGAGAACCCATCTAATAAGTCTAGGTTTAGCATCTTTCTTTTCCATAAGGTATTTAATAGCAGCATGATTAGTGTGAATAGTTACTTTAGAATCAACAATATAAGGTCTGAACTTATCATAAGCAAAAACAACTGCTAAAAATTATTTTTCAGTAGTAGCATAATTTCTCTGGGCACTCTCTAGCGTTTTACTAGCATATTGAATAACATTTAATTTCTAATCAACTCTTTGCCCTAGAACAACACCTACAGCATAATCACTAGCATCACACATAATTTCAAAAGGTAAATTCCAATCAGGTGGCTGAACAATAGGTGCAGAAATCAAAGCTTTCTTAAGTATTTCAAATGCCTCTACACAATCATCATCAAAGACAAAAGGAATATCTTTTTGTAATAGATTAGTCAGAGGCCGAGAAATTTTAGAGAAGTCCTTAATGAACCTCCTATAAAAACCGGCATGACCAAGGAAACTTCTTATACCTTTAATGTCCTTGGGCCACGACATCTTTTCAATAGCATCAACTTTAGCTTTATCAACCTCAATACCTTTTTAAGAAATTTTATGCCCCAAGACAATACCTTCATTGACCATAAAGTGGCACTTCTCCCAATTCAAGACAAGATTAGTTTCTTCACATCTCTGCAAAACTCGATCAAGGTTGCTCAAGCAATCATCAAAAGAGGATCCATAAACGGAGAAATCATCCATGAAAACCTCACAAACCTTTTCACAAAAGTCAGAGAATATAGCCATCATGCATCTTTGAAAGGTAGCAGGTGCATTACATAAACCAAAAGGCATACGTCTATAAGCAAAAGTACCGAAAGGGTAAGTAAAAGTGGTCTTTTCTTGATCCTCAGCTGACACAGGTATTTGAGAGAAACCAGAGTAACCATCTAGAAAGCAAAAATGTGTATGTTTGGATAATCTTTCTAGCATTTGATCAATAAAAGGAAAAGGTGAATGATCTTTTTTAGTAGCTTTATTTAGTTTGCGGAAATCAATTACCATCCTATAACCTGTAATAATTCTTTGTGGGATCAATTCATCTTTATCATTAGGAACAACATTAATACCTCCCTTCTTAGGGACACAATGGACATGACTTACCCACTGAGTATCAGCAATGGGATAAATTATACCTGCCTCAAGGAGCTTTGATATTTCCTTTCTTACCACTTCTTTCATCTTAGGATTTAGCCGTCGTTGGTGATCAATAACTGGTTTGGCGTCTTTCTCCAAATTTATTTTGTGTTGACATAGAGTGGGACTAATGCCCTTAAGATCATCAGGAGTATATCCAATAGCAACACGGTGCTTCTTCAGAGTTTTCAATAATTTCTCTTCTTCATGCTCTGAAAGGTTATCACTAATAATTAATAATAGGATATATTTTATTTTCATCAAGACAAGCATATTTAAGAGTATCAGGCAATGGTTTAAGCTCAAACACGGGATCACCCTTGGGTGGAGGAGGACCCCCTAGAATTTTAACAGGCAAGTTGTGTTTCAGAATAGGTCCCTGTTTAAAGAATACTTCATCTATTTCCCTTCTTTCATTCATAAACGTATCATTTTCATGGTCTAGCAAATATTGTTCTAAAGGATCACTAGGAGGCACGAAAATAGAAGCAAGACCAATAATTTCATCTTTACTAGGAAATTCCTCATCACGGGGTTGTCTACTAAATTTAGCAAAATTAAACTCATGAGACATATCTCCCAAACCAATAGTAACCACATCCTTTTCGCAGTATACCCTAGCATTAACAGTGTTCAAGAAGGGTCTACCAAATATAATGGGACAAAAGCTATCTTGTGGGGAACCAAGAACAAGAAAATCAGCAGGATATTTCACCTTCCCACACAAGACTTCAACATCTCTAACAATCCCAATCGGTGAAATAGTATCTCTATTGACAAGTTTAATGGTAACATCGGTATCTTCTATCTCAGCATGTGCAATATCATGCATAATTTCTTCTTATAAAGAATGAGGTATTGCACTAGCACTAGCACCCATATCACTTAAGCCATGATAACAATGATCTCCTATTTTAACGGAAATAACAGGCATGCCTACAACAGGTCTATGTTTATTTTTAGGATCAGGTCTAGCAATTCTAGTAGCTTCATTGCAGAAGTAAATAACATGCCCATCAATATTATCGGCCAAGAGATCTTTAACCATAGCAATTTTAGGTTCAACTTTAACTTGCTCAGGGGGTTTGTGTGTCCTAATATTACTTTTGTTGACTACAGTTGAAGCTTTAGCATGATCCTTTATTCTAACAGGGATGGGTGGTTTCTCAACATAAGCAGTAGGAACAATAGGATCATTATAAGTGATAGTCTTTTCTTCAACTTTAATAGGTGCAACTACTTTTACTTCAATGAGAGGATTATATTTAAACCACTTCTCCTTAGGGAGATCAACATGAGTAGCAAATGATTCACAAAAAGAAGCTACTATCTCAGAGTCAAGTCCATATTTAGTGCTAAATTCACGGAAAGCATGGGTATCCATAAAATATTTAACACAATCAAACTTAGGTGTTATACCTGACTCCTTACCTTCATCGAGATCCCAATCTTCAGAGTTGCGTTTAATTCTCTCCAATAAATCCCATTTGAATTCAATAGTCTTCATCATAAAAGAGCCAGTACAGGAAGTATCGAGCATGGAGCGATTACTGAGAGAAAGCCGGGCATAAAATTTTTGAATAATCATTTCTCTTGAGAGCTCATGATTGGGGCATGAATATAACATTGACTTAAGCCTCCCCCAAGCTTGAGCGGTGCTTTCTCCTTCGCGAGGCCAAAAGTTATATATATAATTACGATCATGATGAACAAATGCATAGGATAAAACTTCCAATGAAATTCCAATTTCAATCGTTTGTAGTTCCATGATCCCATATCATCACATAGCCTGTACCATGTTAATGCCTCTCCCTTCAAAGATAAAGGGAAAACCTTCTTCTTGATAACATCCTCGAGCATACCTACAAGCTTAAATAATCCACAAACTTCATCCACATAGATTAAGTGTAAATCGGGATGCAATGTTCCATCTCCTGCAAAAGGATTAACTAGCAGTTTCTCTATCATACCCAAAGGAATTTCAAAGTAAACATTTCAGTAGGTTCAGTATGTTGAGGGGTAGCTAATTGTGGTTCCGTACGAGGTGAAGATACCCCGAACAAACCCCTCAAAGGATTATGTTCCACAGTAACAAGTGACAATAAATTTCAACATACTATATAAATTTTCCTTACCAAATTCCACCTACCAGAGTCACTTCACTCCCCGGCAACGGTGCAAGAAAAGAGTCTTGATGACCCACAAGTGTAGGGGATCTATCGTAACCTTTTCGATAAGTAAGAGTGTCGAACCCAATGAGGAGCAGAAGGAAATGATAAGAGGTTTTCAGCAAGGTATTCTCTGCAAGCACTGAAATTATCGATAACAGATAGTTTTGTGATAAGATAGATTGTAACGAGCAACAAGTGGTAAAAGTAAGTATGGTGCAGCAAGATGGCCCAATCCTTTTTGTAGCAAAGGACAAGCCTGGACATCTCTTATATAAAGGAAAGCGCTCCCGAGGACACATGGGAATTATCGTCAAGCTAGTTTTCATCACGCCCATATGATTCGCGGTCGGTACTTTGATAATTTGATATGTGGGTGGACCGGTGCTTGGGTACTGTCCTTACTTGGACAAGCGTCCCACTTATGATTAACCCCTATTGCAAGCATCCGCAACTACAACAAAAGTATTAAGGTAAACCTAACCATAACATGAAACATATGGATCCAAATCAGCCCCTTACGAAGCAACACATAAACTAGGGTTTAAGCTTCTGTCACTCTAGCAACCCATCATCTACTTATTACTTCCCAATGCCCTCCTCTAGGCCCAAACAATGGTGAAGTGTCATGTAGTCGACGTTCACATAACACCACTAGAGGAAAGACAACATACCACTACTAGGGAAAACCTTATACACAGAACTTTAGCAGTAGCGCGGGTCAAAAAAGCATGCTGGTGCTAAGTAGCAGTAGCGCGCCTGTGCAAACCGCGCCGCAGATAAATTTTTAGCAGTAGCGCGTCTTGCTCTAAACACGTTACTACTAAAATTCCCACGGCTTAGCCGATAGGCTACACATAGTAGTAGCGACCTATATCGAACCGCGCTGCCGCTACTTTCTTTGTAGCAACGCGTTTTAATCTAAACTCGCTACTGCTAAAGGATATAGAATTAAATGGAAAGCAAAGAGAAAGGTAATTGAAAATGAAAGAAAAAGAATAAGGTGAAAGGAAAAAAATAAAATGTGAAGAAAACTAAATGAAAAAGGGGAAAAAAGAGAAAGGAGTTGCAGTAGCGTGTATCCCAAAATGTGTTGTAGCTAATGTAGCAGTAGCGCGCTTTCTAGAACGCGCTACTGCTACTTCTGACTTAACCATAGGGTTTGTCCTTCCCCACGGCCACTTCCCCAAATCTAGCTCTCCACTCTCGCCGCCGCTGTCGCCCGCCGGCCGCCGCGCGCTCTCCGCACACCCTCTACGCCGCCCCTGACCCCAGATTCAATGCCACCCCCGTCCCCGAGCTCAACGCCGCCCCGGACGCCGCTCCTGACCCCGACCTCGACACCGCCATCCGCCGCGCGCCCGAGCCCCGACCCCGACCTCGACGCCGCCTGCCCCTCCCTCGTCGCAGGCACCCGAGGTGAGCACGCCTGCTCCTCCCTCTCCCTACCTCTGCCCAGGGTTTCTTTATATTTGAGTTGCATCAAATTAGTTAGGGTTCATGTAAGGATGGAAACGAATCGGATGCGGATGCGGCTCAAATGAGTTAGGGTTCATGTAAGGGTGGAAACGAATCAAATTTCTAAGATGAATAATAAAACGAGTAAAATTTGACCACTTATTTCACTTTATAGTTGGATAATTGGAATATCCGCTACCACTTTCCACCCCTAGCTTCATCAAATTGGATGGTAATTAGGGCAGCAGTTCCTAGGTACTAATTAGTTAGTAAGAACTAGGTACTAATTAGGTACTAGTTTAGTTTTATTTATAGTAAGTTTATTTTTAATAAGAACTAGTTGAATTAATAGAACTAGTTAGTAAGAACTTGTTGCTATTTTTTAGTTAAAAGCAATTTTTCCCGCATCGACGTGGACGATGCCTATCCCACATCCTCGTCGTCGAGTCGGCAGAGGACGACACCTGCTTGACCAGATGGGCCATGTCCGGGACTGGGCTCCGCCGGGGTGGTACTGGGAGGCGCTACCTACCGGGGGGCGCAGGTTGGTGAGGAGCCAGCCTGTCGTTGACCCAAACCTTCTTTGGTGGCAGTCGCGTGGGCCAGTGACGGTCCAGAGGCTCGAGGACCCCGCGGAGGTGGTGCGTCACCGTGTCAGTGAGGAGGACGCGCACGTCCGTCGCTACTTGTTTGCATTGGAGCACAGGTTCTCCAATACCTAGCAGGTTCTCCAGGGATCTCACTGGAGCTATGATCCCGTGATGGTTCCTTCTCTGTGGGTGTCCACCGCCCGCGCCGATACCCGTCGTGTGCTAGGGTTTTAGTTGTATTAGTGATGTTATATGTATGACACTATTCAGGATGTATTAGTGATAATATTCGATGATGTACGGACGCATGAGATGATTTACTTTTGCTTATTGAATGCATGCTAATTTGAGTCCTGTAAGATATTTTGAAATGTATATCTTGTGTTGCTCAAATAGGATATGTGCTTGCCCAAGTGGCCGGTCATGTTTGCAGGTTACACCTCCGAGTGGCCTATGTTTTGCCGGAGTGTTGATTCATTTCCGTTCCAGCAAATTTCAGGCGCTCTATATGTCCTATTTTAGCAAAGGTCATGCCAGATTTTTTCGTGAATTTTGGCATGACTTGTGCCAGAATATGTAGGAAATATCGAGTGCCCCGGATTCCATGAATTAATGTTTTAACTATGAACATAGGAAATGTCTGACGACGAAAAGGATTTTGGTATTTGCAAATACTGCGAAGACGAGCGCGACCTGTGCGATGGAATCTTCCTAGATGATGATAGGCGCTTCAGCATCAAGCTGGACGAGAACTTCGAAGTGGATACAATAAGTCACAACGACAAGTCTTTTTTCATAATTAAGCATGAAATTTGCTTCATTTGCTTCAACTTATAATTTAAGCATGACAAGTCTTTTTTTACTATTCTACTAGCGTATCCCCTGCCATGCAAAAGTTTTTGTATTGGATAAGATAGGTTTCAGTCATACTATGGAGGAAAAGAAAGTTTACTTGAAGACCGAGCATGGCTATATTTTCCACGCAAAATTATACAATTCAGACGACTACACCTATTTTGGATGCAAAACATGGCGAGCACTATGCAAGACTTATGCATTTGAGCCTGATATGGTTATCACCTTTGATATTCGTCCGGAAGATGATATTGAAGGTAATACCGACATCTGGGTCGATGTGCAGACGCCTCCAGTTATACCATTATGTAAGTTTCTCAACCATATTTATGTCTTTGATATTGTTTATTCAAAAATAGTTGACAACTAATTTGTCTTGTCAGCTTATTTCGGTGCAAGCAAACATGTCCAGCGCTTGGTAGACATGACCTACTACTGTCCCGGGGCTGAACTAAGCTGCGAGGAGCTAAGTCATTATGTTTCATGGCTTGAGGATCTTGATACTGTCAAGACAAATTTTCTTCCTGCATTTAGAAATGTTAGTACTGAAAACGTGCGACCAATAGTGTTCGTAATGAACTACGGTCACATCTATTTAGGAAGGATGGTAAGATTTTTACTATTTGTCCTCAGTGCATCTTTTTCATACATTATTTTTGAAGCTAAACTTCATTGCTAAGTATGTTACCATACGATGTTCTTCAACAGGGACTCCCGATGAATGTTGTGCCTTATGGGATCGATACTAAAGGTAGCATGAGTATTATTAGCTTACGGCCAAGATATCCTACAGATTACTTTAGTGCATTCAAGATTAGCGACGGATGCTTAATAGTGCAAGACTGGACCAAATGTGTGATGGAGAAGCGCAGAGAAGTACAAGGGGGCAGCAAACAGATGCGCTACCCACGATTAGGAGACAGGTTCATCTGCATGCTCCAACTTGATCAAGGAGGAGAGCTACACATGTTTTACGTTATTTTACCTAAGAGAGAGCAGCAAGAGTGATTAGCTAGCTAGAAATGAGTTTGAGGATGATGATGTGCTACACTATTACTATGATGATAAAATAGCTAGTGTTGGTGGTAATGACTATGATGATTATTATTAGCTAGTGTTAGTGGTGATTAAATAAATACTGTTGGTGGTAATGACTATGATGATGATTAAATAGCTTGTGCTGGCGGATTAGATTCAAGTGGAGGCAACATGTGGTGCACATCGAAAGTACTACTAGTCCAAACTAGATCAAGTTTGGATTAGTAGTATACTTTTGACATGCACCACATATTGCCTCCACTTGAACCTAATCCACCTTCATTTGACACACTGTTATGGACATAATGATGTAAACCTCATAACTGGTATTGTACCAATATTTGTACGATGGCGCATAAATACACTAAAAATAAAAAAAATAAAAAAAGAATACTAGTAGCGATGGAGAGAAAACATGCTGCCAGTAGTTACATTAGCAGTAGCGTGGGAGTGAACAAACGCTGCAGCTATTTGTCCTAGCAGTAGCGCGTGCGGGCACACGTTACTGCTAAGCAATAGCTGTAGCGCCTTATTAGTAGCGCGCCTACTCATGCTACTAGTGAGCACAAAACCAGCGCTACTGCTAGGGTTTTCCCTAGTAGTGTACATCTCATCAAAATATCAAACGAATACCAAATTCACATGACTACTTATAGCAAGACTTCTCCCATGTCCTCAGGAACAAACGTAACTACTCACAAAGCATATTCATGTTCATAATCAGAGGGGTATTAATATGCATAATGGATCTGAACATATGATCTTCCACCAAGTAAACCAACTAGCATCAACTACAAGGAGTAATCAACACTACTAGCAACCCACAGGTACCAATCTGAGGTTTGGATACAAAGATTGGATACAAGAGATGAACTAGGGTTTGAGAGGAGATGGTGCTGGTGAGGATGTTGATGGAGATTGACCCCCTCCCGAAGAGAGGATCGTTGGTGATGACGATGGCGATGATTTCCCCCTCCCAGAGGGAAGTTTCCCCGGCAGAACAGCTCTGCCGGAGCCCTAGATTGGTTCTACCAAGGTTCCGCCTCGTGGCGGTGGAGTTTCGTCCCGTAAGCTTGCTTGTGATTTTTTCTCGGACGAAAGACTCCATATAGCCAAAGATGGGCATCAGAGGGCCACCAGGGGGCCCATGAGGCAGGGGGGCGCCCCCACCCTCGTGGCCAGGGTGTGGGCCCCCTCTGGTGGATTCCTTCGCCAGTATTTTTTATTAATTCCAAAAATGACTTCCGTGAAGTTTCAGGACTTTTGGAGCTGTGCAGAATAGGTCTCTAATATTTGCTCCTTTTCCAGCCCAGAATTCTAGCTGCCGACATTCTCCCTCTTCATGTAAAATAAGAGAGAATAGGCATAAGTATTGTGACATAACGTGTAATAACAGCCCATAATGCGATAAATATCGATATAAAAGCATGATGCAAAATGGACGTATCAATCAACTAGATAGATCTTGCGTGTGCGTAGGATTTTTTTTTGAAATTACTGTGTTCCCCAACAGTGGTATCAGAGCCAGGTCTATGTGTAGATGTTATATGCACGAGTAGAACACAAAGGAGTTGTGGGCGTGGGTATATACATATTGCTTGCCGTCACTAGTTGATTCTTGATTCAGCGGTATCGTTGGATGAAGCGGCTCAGACCAATATTACGCGTACGCCTGCGCGCGACTGGTTCTACCGACGTGCTTTGCACACAGGTGGTTGTGGGTGTCAGTGATACGTCTCCAACGTATCTATAATTTTTGATTGTTCCATGCTATTATATTATCTGTTTTGGATGTTAATGGACTTTATTTTGCACTTCTATATTATTTTTGGGACTAACCTACTAACCCAAGGCCCAGTGCAAATTGCTGTTTTTTTTGCCTATTTCAGTGTTTCATAGAAAAGGAATATCAAACAGAATCCAAACGGAATGAAACATTCGGGAGAGTTATTTTTGAAACAAACGTGATCCAGAGGACTTGGAGTAGACGTCAAGCAACCAACGAGGTGGCTACGAGGCAGGGGGCGCGCCTACCCCCTGGGAGTGCCCTCCCCCCTCGTGGCTCCACCGACCTACTTCTTCATCCTATATATGTTCATATACCCCGAAAACATCCAGGAGCACCACGAAACATCTTGGGGACTTTTCCGGAGCTCCGCCGGACGGGGGATCGATCACGAAGGGCCTCTACATCAACTCCATGGCCTCTCCGATGAGGTGTGAGTAGTTTACTTTAGACCTTCGGGTCCATAGCTATTAGCTAGATGGCTTTTTCTCTCTCTTTGGATCTCAATACAAAGTTCTCCTCGATCTTCTTGAAGATCTATTGGATGTAACTCTTTTTGCGATGTGTTTGTCGAGATCCGATGAATTGTGGGTTTATGATCAAGTCTATCTATGAACAATATTTGATTCTTCTCGGAAATCTTTTCTGTATGATTGGTTATCTTTGCAAGTCTCTTCGAATTATCAGTTTGGTTTGGCCTACTAGATTGATCTTTCTTGCAATGGGAGAAGTGCTTAGCTTTGGGTTCAATCTTGCGGTGCTCAATCCCTGTGACAGAAAGGGAAACGACATGTATTGTATTGTTGCCATCGAGGATAAAAAAGATGGGGTTTATATCATATTGCTTGAGTTTATCCCTCTAAATCATGTCATCTTACCTAATGCGTTACTCTGTTCTTATGAACTTAATACTCTAGATGCATGCTGGATAGCGGTCGATGTGTAGAGTAATAGTAGTAGATGCAGGCAGGAGTCGGTCTACTTGTCACGGACGTGATGCCTATATACATGATCATGCCTAGATATTCTCATAATTATTCGCTTTTCTATCAATTGCTCGACAATAATTTGTTCACCCACCGTAATACTTATGCTATCTTGAGAGAAGCCACTAGTGAAACCTATGGCCCCCGGGTCTATTCTCCATTGTATTAATCTCCCGTCAACAAGTTATTTCTGGCACCGTTTATTTTAGAATCTTTACTTTCGATATATATCATAAAAATACCAAAAATATTTATCTTATCATTATTATCTCTATCAGATCTCACTCTCGTAAGTGACCGTGAAGGGATTGACAACCCCTTTATCGCGTTGGTTGCGAGGTTCTTATTTGTTTGTGTAGGTACGACGGATTGGCGTGTAGTCTCCTACTGGATTGATACCTTGGTTCTCAAAAACTGAGGGAAATACTTAAGCTACTTTGCTGCATCACCCTTTCCTCTTCAAGGGAAAACCAATGCAGTGCTCAAGAGGTAGCAGTCAGTTTCTCCAAATTTAGTTGAATTGGACTCAATGAACAGGGTTCTTTCTGAAGATCAAAAAGAATCAGTATACCGCGTTGTGGTTTTTGATGCGTAGGTAAGAACGGTTCTTGCTCAACGCGTAGCAGCCACGTAAAAACTTGCAACAACAAAGTAGAGGACGTCTTGCAGGGCATGTTGTGATGTGATATGGTCAAGAGATGATGCTAAATTTTATTGTATGAGATGATCATGTTCTGTAACACAGTTAGGGGAAACTGGCAGGAGCCATATGGTTGTCGCTTTATTGTATGAAATGCAATCGCCATGTAATTGCTTCACTTTATCACTAAGCGGTAGCGATAGTCATAGCAGCAATAGTTGGCGAGACGACAATGATGCTTCGATGGAAATCAAGGTGTGAAGCCGGTGACGATGGTGATCATAACGACGCTTTGGAGATGGAGATCAAAGGCACAAGATGATGATGGCCATATCATATCACTTATATTTGATTGCATGTGATGTTTATCCTTTATGCATCTTATTTTGCTTAGTTCGGCGGTAGCATTATAAGATGATCTCTCACTAAATTTCAAGGTATAAGTGTTCTCCCTGAGTATGCACCGTTGCTATAGTTCATCATGCCGAGACACCACGTGATGATCGGGTGTGATAAGCTCTACGTTCACATACAACGGGTGCAAGCTGATGTCTACTACACAACCTTCTTCCTGTAGACGTTGTTGGGCCTCCAAGTGCAGAGGTTTGTAGGACAGTAGCAAATTTCCCTCAAGTGGATGACCTAAGGTTTATCAATCCGTAGGAGGCGTAGGATGAAGATGGTCTCTCTCAAGCAACCCTGCAACCAAATAACAAAGAGTCTCTTGTGTCCCCAACACACCCAATACAATGGTAAATTGTATAGGTGCACTAGTTCAGCAAAGAGATGGTGATACAAGTGGTATATGGAAGGTACATAAAGGTTTTTGTAATCTGAAAATATAAAAACAGCAAGGTAACTAATGATAAAAGTGAGCACAGATGGTATTGCAATGCGTTGAAACAAGGCCTAGGGTTCATACTTTCACTAGTGCAAGTTCTCTCAACAATAATAACATAATTGGATCACATAACTATCCCTCAACATGCTACAAAGATTCACTCCAAAGTCACTAATAGCGGAGAACAAACGAAGAGATTATGATAGGGTACGAAACCACCTCAAAGTTATTCTTTCCAATCAATCCGTTGGGCTATTCCTATAAGTGTCACAAACAGCCCTAGAGTTCGTACTAGAATAACACCTTAAGACACAAATCAACCAAAACCCTAATGTCACCTAGATACTCCAATGTCACCTCAAGTATCCGTGGGTATGATTATACGATATGCATCACACAATCTCAGATTCATTTATTCAACCAACACATAGAACCTCAAAGAGTGCCCCAAAGATTCTACCGAAGAGTCAAGACGAAAACGTGTGCCAACCCCTATGCATAGGTTCATGGGCAGAACCCGCAAGTTGATCACCAAAACATACATCAAGTGGATCACGTGATATCCCATTGTCACCACAGATAAGCACGACAAGACATACATCAAGTGTTCTCAAATCCTTAAAGACTCAATCCGATAAGATAAATTCAAAGGGAAAACTCAATCCATTACAAGAGAGTAGAGGGAGAAGAAACATCATAGGATCCAAATATAATAGCAAAGCTCGCGATACATCAAGATCGTATCACCTCAAGAACACGAGAGAGAGAGAGATCAAACACATAGCTACTGGTACATACCCTCAGCACTGAGGGAGAACTACTCCCTCCTCGTCATGGAGAGCACCAGGATGATGAAGATGGCCACCGGAGAGGGGTTTCCCCCTCCGGCAGGGTGCCGGGACGGGTCTAGATTGGTTTTCGGTGGCTACAGAGGCTTCTAGCGGCGGAACTCCCGATCTATTGTGTTCCCTGAAGTTTTTAGGGTATATGGGTATATATGGGAGGAAGAAGTACGTCGGTGGACCTCCGGGCTGTCCACGAGGCAGGGGGTGCGCCCGGGGGGGGCCCCACCCTCGTGGGCAGCCCGGGACTCTCCTGGTTCAACTCCGATACTCCGTGGACTTCTTCTGGTCCAAAAATAAGTTCCATGAAGTTTCAGGTCAATTGGACTCCGTTTGATTTTCCTTTTCTGCGATACTCTAAAACAAGGAAAAATAGAAACTGGCACTGGGCTCTAGGTTAATAGGTTAGTCCCAAAAATCATATAAAATAGCATATAAATGCATATAAAACATCCAAGGTTGATAATATAATAGCATGGAACAATCAAAAATTATAGATACGTTGGAGACGTATCACAAGCCAGTTTTGCACATGCAGAATATTCGGGTTAAACTTGACGAGCCTAGCATATGCAGATATGGCCTCGGAATACTAAGACCGAAAGGTCAAGCATGAATCATATAGTAGATATGATCAACATAGTGATGTTCACCATTGAAAACTACTTCATCTCACGTGATGATCGGACATGGTTTAGTTCATATGGATCCCATGATCACTTAGATGATTAGAGGGATATCTATCTAAGTGAGAGTTCTTAAGTAATATGATTAATTGAACTTTAATTTATCATGAACTTAGTACCTGATAGTTTTTTGCATGTCTATGTTGTTGTAGATAGATGGCCCATGCTGTTGTTCTGTTGAATTTTAATGCATTCCTAGAGAAAGCTAAGTTGAAAGATGATGGTAGCAACTACACGGACTGGGTCCGTAACTCGAGGATTATCCTCATTACTGCACAGAAGAATTACGTCCTGGAAGCACTGCTGGGTGACAAACCCGCTGCAGGAGCAACACCAGATGTTGTGAACACCAGGCAGAGCAAAGCTGTTGACTACTCGATAGTTCAGTGTGCCATCCTTTACGGCCTAGAACCGGGACTTCAACGATGTTTTGAACGTCATGGAGCATATGAGATGTTCCAAGAGTTGAAGTTAATATTTCAAGCAAATTCCCGGATTGAGAGATATGAAGTCTCCAATAAGTTCTATAGCTGCAAAATGGAGGAGAATAGTTCTGTCAGTGAACATATACTCAGAATGTCTGGGTACCACAACCACTTGACTCAGCTGGGAGTTAATCTTCCTGATGATAGTGTCATTGACAGAGTTCTTCAATCACTGCCACCAAGCTACAAGAGCTTCGTGATGAACTATAATATGCAAGGGATGGATAAGACTATTCCCGAGCTCTTCGAAATGCTAAAGGTTGCGGAGGTAGAAATCAAGAAGGATCATCAAGTGTTGATGGTCAATAAGAGCACTAGTTTCAAGAAGAAGGGTAAAGGGAAGAAAGGGAACTTCAAGAAGAACAACAAGCCAGTTGCTGCTCAAGTGAAGAAACCCAAGTCTGAACCTAAGCCTGAGACCGAGTGCTTCTACTGCAAACGGACTGGTCATTGGAAGCGGAACTGCCCCAAATATTTGGCGGAGAAGAAGGATGTTAAAGTGAAAGGTATATTTGATATACATGTTATTGATGTGTACCTTACTAATGCTCACAGTAGCGCTTGGGTATTTGATACTGGTTCTGTTGCTAATATTTGCAACTCGAAACAGGGACTACGGATTAAGCGAAGATTGGCTAAGGACGAGGTGACGATGCGCGTGAGAAATGGTTCCAAAGTCGATGTGATCGCCATCGGCACGCTACCTCTACATCTACATTCGGGATTAGTTTTAGACCTAAATAATTGTTATTTGGTGCCAGCATTGAGCATGAACATTATATCTGGATCTTGTTTGATGCGAGACGGTTATTCATTTAAATCAAAGAATAATGGTTGTTCTATTTATATGAGTAATATCTTTTATGGTCATGCACCCTTGATGAGTGGTCTATTTTTACTAAATCTTGATAGTAGTGATACACATGTTCATAGTATTGAAGCCAAAAGATATAAGTTTAATAATGATAGTGCAACTTATTTGTGTCACTGCCTTTTAGGTCATATTGGTGTAAAGCACATGAAGAAACTCCATGCTGAAGGGCTTTTGGAATCACTTGATGCTTGCAAACCATGCCTCATGGGAAAGATGACTAAGACTCTGTTCTCCGGAACAATGGAGCGAGCAACAGAGTTGTTGGAAATAACACATATTGATGTATGCGGTCCGATGAGTGTTGATGCTCGCGGCGGGTATCGTTATTTTCTTACCTTCACAGATGATTTGAGCAGATATGGGTATATCTACTTGATGAAACATAAGTCTGAAATGTTTGAAAAGTTCAAAGAATTTCAGAGTGAAGTGGAAAATCATCGTAACAAGAAAATTAAGTTTCTATGATCTGATCGTGGAGGAGAATATTTGAGTTACGAGTTTGGTCTTCATTTAAAACAATGCGGAATAGTTCCGCAACTCACGCCACCCGGAACACCACAGCGTAATGGTGTGTCCGAACGTCGTAATCGTACTTTACTAGATATGGTGCGATCTATGATGTCTCTTACTGATTTACCGCTGTCGTTTTGGGGTTATGCTTTAGAGACGGCTGCATTCACATTAAATAGGGCACCATCTAAATCCGTTGAGACGACACCTTATGAACTATGTTTTGGCAAGAAACCCAAGTTATCGTTTCTTAAAGTTTGGGGCTGCGATGCTTATGTGAAAAAGCTTCAACCTGATAAGCTCGAACCCAAGTCGGAGAAATGTGTCTTCATAGGATACCCACAGGAGACTGTTGGGTACACCTTCTATCACAGATCCGAAGGCAAGACATTCGTTGCTAAAAATGGATCCTTCTAGAGAAGGAGTTTCTCTCGAAAGAAGTGAGTGGGAGGAAAGTAGAACTTGATGAGGTAACTGTACCTGCTCCCTTATTGGAAAGTAGTTCATCACAGAAATCAGTTCCAGTGATTCCTACACCAGTAAGTGAGGAAGCTAATGATGATGATCATGAAACTTCTGATCAAGTTACTACCGAACCTCGTAGGTCAACCAGAATAAGATCCGCACCAGAGTGGTATGGTAATCCTGTTCTGGAGGTCATGTTACTTGACCATGACGAACCTACGAACTATGAGGAAGCAATGATGAGCCCAGATTCCGCAAAATGGCCTGAGGCCATGAAATCTAAGATGGGATCCATGTATGAGAACAAAGTGTGGACTTTGGTTCACTTGCCCGTTGCTCGGTAAGCCATAGAGAATAAATGGATCTTCAAGAAGAAGACAGACGCTGACGGTAATATTACTGTCTACAAAGCTTGACTTGTTGCGGAAGGTTTTCAATAAGTTCAAGGAGTTGACTACGATGAGACCTTCTCACCCGTAGCGATGCTTAAGTCCGTCTGAATCATGTTAGCAATTATCGCATTTTATGATTATGAAATTTGGCAAATGGATGTTAAAACTGCATTCCTTAATGGATATCTTAAAGAAAAGTTGTATATGATGCAACCAGAAGGTTTTGTCGATCCAAAAGGTGCTAACAAAGTGTGCAAGCTCCAGCGATCCATTTATGGACTGGTTCAAGTCTCTCGGAGTTGGAATATACGCTTTGATAGTGTGATCAAATATGGTTTTATATAGACTTTTGGAGAAACCTGTTGAGGGAGTCCTGGATTAGGGGGTATCCGGACAGCCAGATTATATCCTTTGGCTGGACTGTTGGACTATGGAGATACAAGATTGAAGACTTCGTCCCGTGTTCGTATGGGACTCTCCTTGGCGTGGAAGGCAAGCTTGGCAATACGGATATGTAGATCTCCTTCCTTGTAACCGACTCTGTGTAACCCCAACCCCCTCCAATGTCTATATAAACCGGAGGGTTTTAGTCCATAGGACAACATACAATCATACCATAGGCTAGCTTCTAGGGTTTAGCCTCTCTGATCTCGTGGTAGATCAACTCTTGTACTACTCATATTATCAACAATAATCAAGCAGGACGTAGGGTTTTACCTCCATCAAGAGGGCCCGAACCTGGGTAAAACATCGTGTCCCCTTCCTCCTGTTACCATCCGCCTTAGACGCACAGTTCGGGACCCCCTACCCGAGATCCGCCGGTTTTGACACCAACATTGGTGCTTTCATTGAGAGTTCCACTGTGCTGTCGCCGTAAGGAAGGACGCCTCGTCTTGTTGTTAAAAACAACATTACCGCCGGGGGAGCCCTGGCTGTCGGCCAAACTCTCCGGCTAGGCAGTTTCATCATGACCGCCCGTTCGGCCGCTGCACCGACGATGACTTCTCAGGTCATCAAAAACATCCTCCATGTCGGCTCGGAATTTGCCGAGCAGATGGATCCAATGGAGCTCTCTTCCCTAAAGGAGCTCTTGGATCGTATCGCCGCCTTGGGAGTCGCTACAGACTATGATCGGATTGGGCTTAAACCCGATCAAAGGGAGATTAACTCTCCACCGGTCACCCATCATATTGCGGTGGTGGAGGAACAATGCGGCGATTCTTCCTCTATCTTGAGGACTAACTATGTCCGGATTCCTGAACTCTCCGAGCCGGACACCCGTTTACGGGAGGACATCACCCAAGCCCTGAACCTAGAGTCAGGTAGCGGGCCAGACTTATCGAGCAACATCCCGGAATACGAACTTCCAAGATCGGAAACTTCTCGGCCCCTGGGTCTCATATCGGGTAGGGGTTCGGACTCAAATCCACCCACCCACCCAAACGTAAACGATCTTTCCCACATCAGGCAAGATCCCTATGAAACAGTACATCATTATTGGGCCAGATTCCTCCTTGTGATGAACAAGGTTAAGGACTGTCGCGAGGAAGATGCAGTCTCATTTTTCTGCAATAATTGCACAGACAAGGGAATCCTTAACGCCTTAAGTCGTCGTGACATATCACGCTTCGCTGACTTGGCGTCCATAGTATGAAAGTACTGTGCGATGGAAAGCGCCTGGAAAACCGAAACGAAATTTTGGGATAATCCGGCTCGGAATATACACCCAGTCTGAAGTAAAAGGGTGCACTATCATAAGACACCCAAGTTAGTTAAAAAGAAACAAAAACTCTCTACAGGGCATGGAACCGGATTGGAGGGATGGCTCAACGGCCCCTGCAAAATTCATAGTACAACGGATACCACACCAACACATAGCCTTAGAGCATGTTGGGTACTCCGGCAGGTGGCCAAAAGTGGTGAGGATCTTCTGATCCCAAATACCACAGAGCATCATCCCGTGGATAATAATATGGTATTAACAGTCTTCAAAACCTTCGCATCAAATAATAGGCGCAAGCAAACACTCCGCAGCCTCGCTGAAATCTGCGACGTGGCAGCAATGAATCCATGGAGTGACACGGCTATTACCTTCAATGCCAGTGATGAACCTAAATTCCGAACAGCCCGAGCACCAGCTGCACTGGTCCTCAGTCCAATTGTGGATGGCTTTCGACTCACCAAAGTACTCATGGACGCCGGCAGTGGATTGAACCTCATCTATGAGGAAACTCTTCAAAAAATGGAAATAGACTGGAACCGCATTGAGCAAAGCAGCACAACCTTCAGAGGAATCATCCCCAGTCGGGAAGCACGCCGTGCCGGGAAAATCACACTAGATGTGGTATTCGGCACACCGGAGAACTATAGGTCCGAAGAAATTACATTCCAAGTGGCCCCGTTCAGTAGTGGATACCACGCCCTTTTAGGACGGGGGGCGTTCACGATCTTCCAAGCCATACCCCATTATGGGTACATGAAGCTCAAAATTCCCGGGCCCAATGAAATCATCACTCTCGCTAGAGATCTGGACACAGCACTCCGCGCCGAAAACAAAACAGCCGCATTGGCCCTCGAGGCATTGTCCGAACCCTCTCGGCCGAGGAGTTAACTGTGCTACGCTCCACAGTGGACAGGGACGACGTGATACTTGACAAGAGATCCAAGTCCACCTCTTTTAAACCAGCGGATGAAATAGTCAAATTCCAAGTCCACCCAACGGACCCTACAAAAACAGCCTCCATCGGGGCACAGCTAAACCCCGCCGTGGACGCCGCACTACGAGAGTTCCTGCGCAAGAGTTGGGACATATTCGCCTGGCACGTGAGGGAGTCCTGGATTAGGGGGTCTCCGGACAGCCAGACTATATCTTCTGGCCAGACTATTGGACTATGAAGATACAAGATTGAAGACTTCGTCTCGTGTCTGGATGGGACTCTCCTTGGCATGGAAGGCAAGCTAGGCAATACGGATATGTATATCTCCACCTTTGTAACTGACCTTGTGTAACCCTAGCCCCCTCCGGTGTCTATATAAACCGGAGGGTTTTAGTCCGTAGGACAACATACAACCATACCATAGGCTAGCCTTTAGGGTTTAGCCTCTCCGATCTCGTGGTAGATCAACTCTTGTACTACTCATATTATCAAGAATAATCAAGCAGGACGTAGGGTTTTACCTCCATCAAGAGGGCCCGAACCTGGGTAAAACATCGTGCCCCCTGCCTCCTGTTACCATCTGCCTTAGACACACAGTTCGGGACCCCCTACCCGAGATCCGCCGGTTTTGACACCGACATTGGTGCTTTGATTGAGAGTTCCTCTGTGTCATCATCATTAGGCTTGATGGCTCCTTCAATCATCGATAGCGATGCAGTCCAGGGTGAGACTTTTCTCCCCGGACAGATCTTTGTATTCGGCGGCTTCGCACCGCGGGCCAACTCGCTTGGCCATCTGGAGCAGATCAAGAGTTACGCCCCTGGCCACCAGGTCAGGTTTGGAAGCTTAAACTGCACGGCCGATATCCGCGGAGACTTGGTCTTCGACGGATTCAAGCCCCTGCCTAGTGTGCCACACGGTCACGATGAGCATGATTTAGCTCTGCCATCCGATAGTGTTTAGGAGATCGCACCGGCAACCACTCCGACCCTCAATTCGGAGCCAATTGCGCCATCCATGGACGGGTGGATAGACCCCGCCATGGAGGACGTATTCTCAGCGGCGATCGAGCCGAATATCGACCTTACCCTTCATGGGAGCCGTGACGCCGAACTACCGGATTCTTCCCCGGCCACGGACTTCGAACAGCCTGCGCCCGTGCCTATCGAATCTGACTGGGCGCCGATCATGGAGCTCACCTCCGCGGATATCTTTCAGCACTCGCTCTTCGGCAACATACTAAACTCATTAAGGTCTCTCTCCCTGTCAGGAGAGTCCGGTCCGAACTATGTTCGGCAGGATTGGGATGCGGATGACGAAGAAATTCGCTGCCCACCCACCACCCACTTAGTAGCCACTATCGACGATTTGACCGACATGCTCGAGTTCGACTCTGAAGACATCGACAGTATGGACGACGATGCAGGAGAGGAATCACTGCCCACAGGGCACTGGACGCCCACTTCATCATATGATGTATACATGGTGGACACACCCAAAGAAAACGACGACGAGGAACAGAAGGACGCATCGAAGGGTTGTTCCCTCGAGAAGCAGTCAAAGCGGCGGCGTAAGCGCCGCTCCAAATCCCGTCTCGGTAGAAACATCGATCATATAGACCCAGCGATAGAGCACGGTGAACCATCGCCCGACCAGGGCAACACAGAGAATCAAACCGAACAACCCGACCCCATCGAAGATAACAGTCCGGACGACATCACACCGGATAGGCACCCGGAGCAACAGAATGCCCATCAAAGGCTGGTTGCCACTGCGAGGAGTCTAAAAAAGCAGAAGCAAAGGCTCAGGGCTGCACAAGACACACTCAGAATCAGATGGAGTGAAGTACTCAACACTGCAGCGAAGTACGACGGTAATCGCCACACCAAGAGCTACCCGAAGCGAAAGTTGCTACCTGAATTCGATGAGGATGCCTTAGATCCCCCGCAATTAAAAAACAAAACGGCCATCCGGTCGGATAGACGATCTCGTGACCAACATAGAGCGGCAAACGATGCCGCACATAAGACAGTATGCGATCCACGCGAGGGCTCGCATCAAAAGGACGGCGCAACCAGATCCATATACGGGCCACGCAAGCGCGCTCCAGCATGCAATGCAACACAACAAACATCCGAACACCACGGTACACCCAAATACAGGGGTGCCGCACACCCCCTATGTTTCACCGATGAGGTGCTGGACCATGAATTTCCAGAGGGATTCAAACCCGTAAACATAGAGGCGTACGACGGAATGACAGACCCTGGGGTCTGGATTGAGGACTACATCCTCCATATCCACATGGCTCGACGAGACAATCTCCACGCCATCAAGTACTTACCCCTCAAGCTCAAAGGGCCAGCTCGGCACTGGCTTAAAAGCCTCCCCGAAAACGCCAATGGAAGCTGGGAAGAGCTTGAAGACGCCTTTCGGGCAAATTTTCAAGGGACCTATGTTCGACCACCGGATGCAGACGATTTAAGTCATATAACTAAACAACCTGGAGAGTCAGCCCGAAAGCTTTGGAATAGGTTCCTCACTAAAAAGAACCAAATAGTCGACTGTCCGGACGCTGAAGCCTTAGCAGCTTTCAAGCATAGCGTTCGAGACGAATGGCTTGCCAGACACCTCGGCCAAGAAAAGCCGAGAACAATGGCAGCATTAACAAGCCTCATGAACCGCTTTTGCGCAGGCGAGGACAGCTGGTTAGACCAATGCAGCACCAGCGACCCAAGTACATCTGAAGTCAGGGACGAAAACGGGAAACCACGACACAGCAAAAACAAGCGCCGGAATAAAGAAGACAACCCGAAGAGCACGGCGGTAAACGCCGGATTCAGAAGCTCTCGGCCAGGTCAGC
This sequence comes from Triticum urartu, assembly GCF_003073215.2. Lineage (NCBI taxonomy): Eukaryota > Viridiplantae > Streptophyta > Magnoliopsida > Poales > Poaceae > Triticum > Triticum urartu. The sequence continues at coordinate 5,933,087 of NC_053023.1, forward strand.
AAAAGCTGCCCTCCAAAGGCAACAGAGACGAACTGTCTAGCCTAAACAAGATTCTGGACAAAATATGTCAGATCCACAGCACCCCTGATAAACCTACAAATCATACCCATAGCGAATGTTGGGTCTTCAAGCAGTCCGGCAAGCTCAACGCCGAACACAAGGGGCAGGATACACCAAGCGAAGACGAGCCTCACAAGCAAAGCACTGGGAAACAAAAGAAATTCCCACCAGAAGTTAAAAACAGTAAACGTGTTACACGTGACAAAGGGGAGAAACAAAGCGGCACTCCTAGAGACACATGTCCCAGGGCCTATCACAGCGGAGTTCTGCCACTGGTCGTCCCAACCGATCACCTTCGACCATCGCGATTACTCGGCAAGTATCCGGCGTGCAGGATGGGCTGCCTTGGTGTTAGACCTGATAATTGATGGATACCACTTCACACGAGTCCTGATGGACGGCGGCAGTAGTTTAAACCTGATATATCAGGACACAGTCCGCAAAATGGGGATAGACCCAACAAAAATTAGCCATAGCAATACTACCTTTAAAGGAGTAACGCCAGGCCCAGAATCCCATTGCACGGGCTGCTTGCTACTAGAGGTTATATTCGGCTTCCCCGATAAGTTCCGCAGCAAAAATTTAACCTTCCACATCGCTCCGTTCCAAAGTAGCTATCAAGCACTACTCAGACGCGAAGCTTTCGCTCGCTTTAACGCAATACCACATAACGCTTCCCTCATGCTTAAGATGCCCGGTCCACTTGGCATCATTACAGTAAATGGAAATATTGAGCGCTCCTTGCGTGCGGAAGACCGTGCGGCTGCCTTGGCAGCCGCACACTAAACGGCCTCACCAACTAAAGCATCTGACAGGTCGTTAAGACCACGGACACGGTTGGACGAGTCCGGTACAGCTATATGTAATTGATACAGGTTTGATGGCTATACCCCTATTACAATACAAGGGGCTCAACGCGCGCGCACAAGTGGCAGTCAGGCTCAACTTTACTCATTTTGAACTATATATTGTTTATTTAGTATAACTTACCTTTTGCACGGAAACTTTTCAATTAAGTTCCTCTCTTTTTCAGATGACCATCGTGCTACACCCGTCCAGAATACGGCACAACGGAGACATAGGCGCAGACGTGCAGCAGGGACCCGTTCCAAGGATTCTTTTTAGATTAAGACCCTGCGTAAACCTTTTTTATTGTCTCTTGTTGATACACATCGCTCGGATTCTCAGTACAATTGAGAAGGATGCTGACGTATTGGCATGTGGCCACGTCAGAATATTGCACGTACCTGGACACCAGGGGCTTATTACAAAGGGCACTGTTTAGGCGTGGTTTACATCATAAAGACCGAATACCTTAGGGAGTGTTCGGCATCGCGAGTTTGGCCTTATATGCATTAGCTCTGAATCATGTCTTTGGTCAAATGTTGGGTTTTCCCGGCTCCTGTGTTTTGCTGCCTTACGTTCCACTCTATCGGCTAAGGTGGCACCAGCAGAACTACTGCGATTGTGCCCTGGTTCATCCGGACGAGCACCTCAGTAGAGAAAGCCGAAAACTGACTGTCATGATATAGCGTGAGACTGGTCAACCACTCGATGACCTAGCGGAATCTTCGAGATTCCTCCGCTTTAACGAAGGGCCGTTTCCCGATCAGGCATGTACGCACCCCGAATTCGGATGAGTGCGGAGCCACCAGGGGCTATATGGTAGCCTGTCAGGACCCCGATTCCACGTCACATCGATCTAGCCGGTAACACCTCATATCACTTTGTGGCCTCACGCACGGTATTCTCACGGGTGTCGCCTTACCATGGCCCGGGACCGTTTGCGCCTTTTGGCTCACGTATATGATAGTGTCGCTAGCATCCATATGACAGAGAACCCTTGCCTACATGGCTAGTCGTGAACCCAAAGCGGCACCAACCTATGGGGACAAGCATACATGAATCACATCGAGCATGTCGGTCAGCAGCCTGTGAATCCGGGCTGTAGCACTGGGCTAACAGGACTCCGGGAACCCGGGCTGTAGCAGGCTAGGCAGGACTCCGGATGTCACCGCGTGACATTTCCCCGAAGGGACAGATACAGGAACGAAGTGAAACACATACCGGCCAGTCAAGTGCCCTGAGCAGTAGTGCTGGGCTAACAGGACTCCGGTGAACTGGGCTGTAGCGGACTACTATGGCTCATGGAAGCACTAGACTACATTTCCCCATAAGAGAGGCTGCCAAGGATAAACAACTAGATTGTCGGATCCCACACATACCAAGCATTTCAATCATACACACAATATGCTCGATATGTGTAAATACAACATGGCATCACAACATAACTCTACGACTCAAGTATTTATTCATTAGGCTCCAAGGAGCGAGATATTACAAACATGGGTCTCATGACCCAACATTCAGAGCATACAAGTCAAAGCACATGCGGAAGCTTAACATGTCTGAGTACAGACATCTACAAATGAAAAAGGCTGAGAAGCCTGACTATCTACTAGATCCTGCCGAGGGCACAAGGTCGTAGCTGAGGTATCAAGCTAAACGTCGAAGTCCACACAGAACTACTAGCGAGACTGAAGTCTCTCTGCAAAAACATAAATTAAGCAAATGTGAGTACAAATGTACCCAGCAAGACTTACATCAGAACTATCTACATATACATCGGTATCAATAAAGGGGGTGGTGGAGTTTAACTGCAGCAAGCCAGCTTTGACTCAGTGGCTAACCTGAACTACGACTGCAAGCAACTCTTTTGAGGTGGCGCACACGAGTCCACATATTCACCATTCAATACACCACTATGGATCCGCTCCCATCTCCCTACGAGAAGGCCATCCATAGCACTCACACTTATCTTGCGAGTTTTAGAGTATCCACTTCAAGTTATCTATGAACTATGCAAGGGGTCCAAGTTTCCATATCTGAGGAATCCGGCTATTCGAATAGATAATGATAACCCTGCAGTGGTGTACTTCTTCACACACGCTCCCACCAATTACCGTCATTTACACGACATGTACTCGGCAACCTTCAAGCGGAAGCCCAACGAGGGTGTCGGCCATGGCCTACCTAAACACTCAAGTCTCTAGTCCAGGTTTATCGCCTATCCAGGTTCCATCTGCAGGGAGTCCGGCCGAGGTTTCCACATACGACCCTGAACGATGTGAACAGGGGTCCCGAGACACCAAACGGGCACCCGGTACACCGTGCCACGGTGTATCTACTGCATCATAGCCCACCCCTAGGGTCAGCGCTACGCACGGCCGCCAACACATAACCTACAAACACCAGAAACTAATTGCAACTCCTGGACAGAGTACTAGGGTGATTAAGAAGCCGAGAGGGTCAATTAAGGATCCCAATGAGTGGTAGTAGTTGTTCATGGATCACAGACACAGAACTCAGTTCCTGAGGACGGTTTCAATGAGACAACCCACCATGTACTCCTACATGGCCTCTCACCGCTACCTTTACCAAAACGTGTTCACACACTTAGCTCACACACAGTAGGACATGTTCATCACCATTCCAATTCATTCCCGATGAATCAGACTCGACAAAACTCTATGCAATAGCAGGGATGAGAAACAAGCATGAATGAGTAGGCACATCAGGGCTCAAACAACTCCTGCTCATGCTAGAGGGTTTCATCTATTTACTGTGGCAATGACAGGTCATGCAGAGGAAAGGGGTTCAACTACCGCAGCATGTAACAGTTGAATCGTTGTTGTCCTAATGCAGTAAAAGAGAGCAGGAGCGAGAGAGTGGGATTGTATCGGAATGAACAAGGGGGTTTTGCTTGCCTGGCACTTCTGAAGAAAATATAGCTCTTCATCGGTGTCATCGAACTCATCGTCGGAACACGTCTATCGAGAGGGGACAACCACAGGCAAACACGAAAAGAACACAATCAATGCAATGCACAATATGATGCATGATCATGGCATGTTAAGGTACTGAATTCACCTAATGCAACAGTTAGTCATATTAATTGAAGTGGAATTCAACCATATAGCAAATTCCAACTCCAAACTACATACCATATATTCCATAAACATGAATTGTCCTAGTCAGTGAGGTTAACTTGTTCAAACATGCATGAAAATGCCATAAACATATTCTTTGAATTTTTCTGATAATTTTTCATATATAATTTATCTTATTTGGAGTTATAGATAATTTTCTATGATATTTAGAAGTTTTGGGCATTTTCTGGAATTTTCTAATTATATTAAATCCAGAAAATTATTAACTATGTCAGCATTGCGTCACTGTGACGTCAGCAAGTAAACAGAGGCGGTCCAGGTCAAACCTGACCAGTGGGGTCCACTGGTCAGTGACCCAGGGCTGTGTTGTGTGGCTGATAGGTGGGCCTGGTCAACGGCCACGTCAGCAAGTCAACGCTGACTTGTGGGGCCACTGTGGTTAGTTTAAGCTAAACAGAGAAATAAACTATGGTTAGCTAAAACGTGGGGCCCAGGTGTCAGTGACTCAGGGGGGGTTAATCAACAGGGTCATTAGTGGCTAATGACGGGCCACGTCATCTCACCGAAGTTCAACGCCGGCGAGCACAAAGACGCGGCGGCGATGATCGGGATGGCTGCTCCGGTGACCAAATCGATGGCCGAGCCCACCTACGAGGAGATGGGGCTCGTGCGCATCCAACTGTGGCTGGGGGAGGGCACTAGGTGACCGGAGTTGGGCACGGAATCAACCTCGGCGGCGGCCGGAGCTACAGCGTCGAGCAGAACGGGGCTGCGGAGCACGATAGGAGGAGTTGGTGGGCGCTACGGGCTCCTGGAGCCGCGCTGAGCACAACGGTGTGCTCGGCTTCGAGCTACGTTCGCTCTAGCCATGGCGGCGACGTAGCGCAACAGTGGCGAGCTTCGGTGACGGTGGGGAATGGCGCTACGGCATGCAAACGAGACAGAGAAGAGGGGGTTCGGGGAAGGAGCTCACGGCGGTTGCAGTACGCGTCTCAGCGGGCTCGGGGAAGGGTTGGTGACGGCGTTCGGTCGTCGGCGATCTCGGCGGCCGAGAGGTTGGAGACGACGCCATGGTCGTGGTGCGGTGCGTCCGGCGTCCTGCGGGTCTTCTAGGAGACGTGGATGACGGTGGCAGAGCTTCCACGCAACATGGGAAGGCGAGAGGGGGTCGGGGAGCGCGGTGGTTCACGACGGTGCTTCCATGGCCGCGTCGGCCGTCGCGGAAGAGAGCGAGGGAGAGGAGGGGATGGACGCGAGAGAGAGGGAGGGGGCCCGAGGGGAGTGCGTGGCGCTCACAGGCGCGTGGGGAGCGGCGGGAAGCAGGAGGTGGCGCGGCGCGTGGCTAGCGTGCAGCGAGCACGCGCCCTCGTGCCTTCTGGCACAAGGTTGAAGACGACTGGCGCTGAGGAGGTGGACTGGGCCGGCTCGACTGGGCAAGCTACAGTAGCAGGTATGGCCCAGGTACTTCTCTCTTTCTCTCTTATTTCTGTTTTCTAATTTCTGCAGATGTTTTGAATTTGGTTTGCTAACCAAATTATTTTTGCAGCTTTTGGAAATAATTGTGGATGCAAAATGGTTTAACCCAGAGCTCCACAAGAAGTTTCAGAATTATTGGAGCAATAAAAATATTTATAGGATTTATTTGCTCCAACTCAAATACATTAGTGGATTAAATCAAAGCCCAAATAATTCCCTAAAAATGTTCACTATTTTTGGCTTGGATCAAAACCCTTGCCAAAATTATCAAATATTAATTAAGGCATTTTTGGGTTCATTGAAAAATATTCTTTTGGTTGATCCTAGTTTTCAAAGGAGTGCTAGGGTTTGTTAATCCCCATTTCAGGTTTAAGGAAAGATTGCCATGATGCATGGATGCAAATGCAACTATTGCACACAAATAATCTAGGGCTGTGACATAGCCCCACTGTCAAACTCCTCTGGCTAAGTGAAAGTGTTAAAGCATTATAGTCCGGTTGCCTAGTTCGTTGCGCTATCACCTCCTTAATGGACCAAGACGTTGGATCAAGTGTGAACATGCGTCTTGTGCGAACACCCCTGCATTATATGCGTGGGGGCTGAAGCCGACGACTGCAATCTTTCAGGTTATATACATATATACATAAACGGCCGCACAGGAGGCATCATAGCACTTTTGGGCAAAAGTATAAATACAGCCTTGATAAATTCAATAAAACATTGTTTTTACAATGTTAATACATGTCACTCAAACATAATATTCTTCGAGCACTGAGCCTCTATTGAACGAGCTCCTTCAAGAACTTCTTCAAAGTAGTGCTCGGCAGCAACTCGGCCTATGGCCGAACCCTGTGCCGCAACAGTGGTGGCATCCATCTCCGCCCAGTATGTTTTGACACGGGCAAGGGCCATCCGCGAGCCTTCTATGCACGCCGACCTCTTCACAGCATCGATGCGTGGCACAATGCCAAGGAATAGTTGCACTAAGCTAAAGTAGCTATTCAGCCTTGGCCCTCCTGGCCACAAATGATCCACAACGGACCTCATGGCCAGTCCGGATAATCTATGGAGCTCGGCCCAACCGGTCAATCGCTCATTCAGCAGCAGCGGACGGACTGGAGCGTGAAACTATGACCAGAACAACTTCTCCACTTCGGGACCTTTCTGATCCTTGAAGTACTCGGCGGCATCAGCAGCGCTGGCAGCCAAATCCATGTACGTGTCCGCAGAACTCCATAGCCGGTCCAGAGGAGCATACTTCGGATCTCCGAACTTAGTCTGCAACAAGAAAGGCTTCCCAGACACGATATCTGTAGCCTGATTCAGCTCCTCCTTCATCGCTCTAATTTTGGAGCGGGCTTCCTTGGCAGCCACCCGGGCCTTCTCCAGGTCCGCCACTTTTGCCCGGTTTTCCTCTTCAAGAAGCCGGTAACGGTCAGCAGCATCTTTTAACTCCACAGCCATCTTGGCAAGTTTTTCTTTGCTCTCGCAATGTGCGGCCTGTTCGGCCCTTAACTCTTCGGCCGACTGTAAAGCGGCCGCATTGCTACTCCTGGCTTTCTCCTTGGCTCGGGCAAGCTCCGCCCGAAGGGTCTCCATGGTGGCCGCTCCATCTGCAGTCACAAACATATCAAAGATACTAGCATCAGGCCACTCTTATTATGTGACAATCGCCAGAAAAATCACTGAACCTGTGCCTCGTCAAGCTGCTTGTTGACAAGCACGATGTCGGCATCTGCCGCATCCAACTGCCGCTTTAGTTCGGCATACCCATCAGTCCGGCTAGCCACCGGAGCCTCCACCACCTGCACATAAAGGCAGTCTGGTTATTACCTGGGACTATGATCCTCTGTTTGCCACCGTTTTCGACGAGAACCAGAGTCTCAGGGGCTACTATCTACACAGGGCACATCTAAAAATGTGCAGTACTTTCAAAAATGTACATCATTTCACGTACCTCAAAACCAGTCAGTAGACTCATAAAGGCTTCATGCAGCCCGCTTTCGGCGGACGAAATCCTTTCAATCACTGTACCCACCAATGTGCGGTGCTCTTCTGAGATAGCCGCTTTCTCCAGCAGATCCCTCCGTACATCCGACCGCACACCAGACGGTGCCGGACTCTTTTGATTGCTCTCTTCGAGAGCCGGATATTGAGGACTTCGGGTGGCCATAGGATTACCTTCTGGCCTTGCCGGATCAGGAGAAGCCGTCCGCGACGACACCTCAGGGTCGCCCTCTTCGTAAGGCGGTGTGGCAGGGGGAGGCGTTTCGCTCTTCATCATCTCCGGAAGAAGATCCCCCGAAGACGAGCTCAGCTGAGAAGGGCTAAGATCCGAACTGCAAGATAAATGCTTCGATTATTTTCCTCAGAAATAGAGCAAGATATTTTCGTTATTGAATACCCTTTTACTTATAGCTCGGTAGAGGGCTGATCCCCGCGCAGACATTATGCGGCAAGAGTACCCTCCGAGGCAGGTCCCTCTAGCGGAGATTTCTTCTCCCGTTTTGAAACCTTAGTTTCCGGATCTTTAGAGGTAGACCTCTTCCTTCCCCGGGGAGAGAGAATGTCAGATTCTTCACCTTGGTTATCCTCCCTTGTGGAGGCGCTCATTCCCTCGAGTGGAATAGGTAGCGATGGAGGCCCGCTTTCGCCCTCTTTATTCCCCCCTTCATCTTCCTTTAAGGGAACTAGACAAGGTGTAGGCTCGGGCATTTTTTCCAGCACCGGATTGTCCAAACCTTCAGGAAGGGGGGCCGAACACTGGATCATCTTCGCCTTTGTTATCCAGTCCTGGTCAAAGAGCGATTCTTCAGAATGATGTCATGATAAATAAAAGGACAGTGTGTTCGGCCATGGGATTACTTACTTGGGGAGCGGGGCGGTTGCAGCTCAGGCCCACGTCCTCGGTGGTGTCTGGACACTCTATTTGGGGTCCAAAGAACGATTTGTACATCTCCTCATGTGTCATGCCAAGGAAATTCTGAATAGTGTGCGGTCCTTCCGGGTTAAATTCCCACATGCGGAGGGGCCGGCGTTTTCAAGGCGGGACTCGACGGACCAGCATAACTTGCATTACCATAATCAGACTGAAATCTCCCTCGAAGAGATCTTGGATACGGCTCTGCAGTATTGGCACATCCTTGGCTGGACCCCAGCTCAGCCCCCTGCTGATCCATGACATCAGTTGTGGTGGAGGGCCCGAGCGAAAGGTGGGGGCAGCTACCCACTTGGCATTTCGGGAAGCTGTGACGTAAAACCACTCCCGTTGCCACAATCCGGACACCTCTGGAAAGGAACCCTTTGGCCATGGAGCGTCAGCAATTTTGCTTATTAGAGCACCTCCGCACGCTGCGTACTGCCCCTCGACCATCTTTGGCTTCATATCGAAGGTCTTGAGCCACAGGCCGAAGTGAGGGGTAATGCGGAAGAAGGCCTCACACACGACAATAAATGACAAGATGTGAAGAAGGGAATCCGGGGCCAGATCATGAAAATCCAGCCTGTAATAGAACATGAGACCCCTAACAAAGGGATCCAGAGTGAGGCCTAGTCCTCGGAGGAAGTGGGAGACGAACACAACGCTCTCGTTGGGTTCAGGAGTAGGGACGACCTGCCCTCGGGCGGGCAGCCTATGCGAAATTTCGGCGGTCAGATATCTGGCCTCCCTCAACTTCTTGATGTCCTCCTCGTGACGGAGGAAGGCACCCACCGGCCTTGAAGGCTGGATCCGGACATGATTGAAGGTCCGGGGGACCTGACCTGGGCTTTGGGTGTTAGAACTCGAGGCGGGGAAGGATTCGATTGAGCACGGGAAAAAAAATAAAAAGCCTTGTCCCTTTATAAAGGGGATGAATATCAGGCGTCCTCCTCGTGGCCGTTCTAGACTTACCTAAAATCTGGGAGTCATACCAACAGGCACAGTTGGGTTGCCCACGTTTGTATTGATGAGAATCCCGTGATAAGGGGAACACGATCTCTGCTTTGACAAGACGTGTCAAGAAACCGCCTCGCGTTATGTGCGCGGCTGGTTAAAGAAAAACGGTTCGAATAATTACCGGGCCATGGCGTGATGTCACGCTGCCAAAACATGTCAGCAGATTAGATTTGTGGAAATATTATTCTCTCTACGGTGGTATATGGAACTTATTTTGCAGGGTCGGACACTATCCTTGTATTCAAACTCTTCTGTGGTGTATTCAGAGGAGGAGCCCGCCTTGCAATGCCGAAGACTACACTACGCGCCAGACTCTTCGTCATTAAAGCCTGGTTCAGGGGCTACTGAGGGAGTCCTGGATTAGGGGGTCTCCGGACAGCTGGACTATATCCTCTGGCCGGACTGTTGGACTATGAAGATACAAGATTGAAGACTTAATCTCGTGTCCGGATGGGACTCTCCTTGGCGTGGAAGGCAAGCTAGGCAATACGAATATGTATATCTCCTCCTTTGTAACTGACCTTGTGTAACCCTAGCCCCCTCCGGTGTCTATATAAACCAGAGGGTTTTAGTCCGTGGGACAACATACAATCATACCATAGGCTAGCTTTTAGGGTTTAGCCTCTCCGATCTCATGGTAGATCAACTCTTGTACTACTCATATTATCAAGAATAATCAAGCAGGACATACGGTTTTACCTCCATCAAGAGGGCCCGAACTTGGGTAAAACATCGTGTCCCCTGCCTCCTGTTACCATCTGCCTTAGACGCACAGTTCGAGACCCCCTACCCGAGATCCGCCGGTTTTGACACCGACAGCACCCCTCAGACATGCCAGGAATCCAATGCAGGCTGGCCGAGCACAGCCTCAATATTCTAAAGGGATTCAAGCCGGTCAAGCAGACTCTTCGGCGTTTCTCTGAACCTAAGAGACAAGCTATGGGAGAAGAACTAGCCAAGTTATTAGAGGCCAGATTCATTAGAGGAATAAAACACCCGGACTTGCTAGCAAACCTGGTGATGGTACCAAAGAAGGACAAATCCTGTAGCTTTAATTATCCGGTGTTTAACATTCTCCTATGTAATGTACTCCATATTATATTACCTCTGTGATATTCTCCTACTATGTTAAAAAAAATCACCCCGGAGATACGCAGCTCCCTAAAAAAGCAGTCGCCCATAGCACGACTGGGCCGGCCCATGGGCGTGAAATCCGTTTCTGTTTTCTGTATCGCGCACGACCTAAAAAAACCCCGAAAAAACGAGAAGACACCAGGTTTCAATCCCACAATCTCTCTCATAACAGAGTACTGATCGAGACCAGCTTGCCAATACACCACACAGCTGCTTCTAAGAATTAAGGCGCTAAATTCTATAAGAACGGACAGCAGGGTTCTGATTTTGGAAAAACAATTTAGAAACATTTCTTGAAATTTTCTACCGACTCGAAATGCCGCATATTTTTTTGATATTCCAAGTATTTTTCTGAAAAAAATGTAAACAATTTTTCTAATCGAAATTCAGAAAAAACCATGAATTTTTTTCAAAATGCCGCATATATTATTCAAAAATTGTTCGCATTTGTCAAAAGATTTGAACAAAATTTCAAAATTGGAACAATTCCTAAAATCATGAACATATTTTGAATATTTTGAACAAATTTCGAAATGGAGAACAATTTTGAAAATCCCAAACAAATTAGAAATGCAAACAATTTTTTAATACATAAACAAAAATTAGAAAAAGAGAACATTTTTTGAAATTTGTACACAACTTTTGAAAACAGGAACATTTTTTGAAATCCTAGTTATTACTTAAAATTTAGAAAATTGAACAAAAATATTCTGAACATTTTTTGAAAAAGGAAACATTTTTGAAATTCGCAAACATTTTTTAATATGAACAAATTTTCGAAAACACAAACATTTTCTAAAAGTTGGACTTTTTTAAAAGCACAAAGGTTTTTAGGTTTCCAAACAGTTTTTGAAACATTAACACTAAAAAAGAAACTAAAATATTAAAATATAAAAAATGAAATGGAAAAGGAAAAAAGAAACAGAAAAGTGAAAGAAAAGAAAAAAGAACGAAGAAAAATAAAAAAAAATGAAAAAAAAAACAAAAACAAAAAACAAAAAAGAAACCAGAAAACCGGTTCAGGGAACCTGCTAGAAGGTTCCTAAAACCAGGAAAAACCGGCTGGAAAATTCTAGAAGTTTCCCAAAACCCGGAAACAATTTTCGCGAAAAGCTGCTTCGTGCTATAAATGGGCCGACCCGGTCGATCGCTCGCTCGCACCTCCCCGTGCGAAGCGTCGATGGTTTGACGCAGTAAGCGGCGTATAGGATTTCCCCTCGTATAACGGGTGAACCTAAATAATTCCGCCGAGGCCAGAACAAAGCCCGTATACTCGTCCGGCCCGTAAACCTTACCCCTGACGCCGTATAACTACGGGTTTGCCGGGCAGATACGGGTCGAAACCCTATCCCCTCGCCGCCGCCCACTTTTCCCCGTGATTCCCCACTCCCTTTGCCGGTGAGCCCAGTTTTGCCTCCAGCCGCCGCCATGTGGGGAGGTATGTGGAGCTCTGGCCGCAGCTTCGGCGGGGGCGACGACCCCGAGCGCGAGCGGTGTGTCCGCGCGGATGGCTCGTGGAAGCACACGGCCAGGAAGTGGACCAACCAAGGCCTCCAGCCGCTGGCAAGGCTCCTCCGTCACGAGACGGAGGAGTACGACTGCCGACACGGGAGGACGCCCTCCTCGGCCGCGGTCTCTTCCTCTGCAGCATGGCTTACCTCCAGCGCGGGGGGGGGGGGGCTTCCGGCGCAGTACTTCTCCCTGTGAAGAGGGAGCCGGAGGAGGGCGAGCTCGTCGCCGTCAAGCGGGAACCGGAGGAGATCCCGCGCCAAGGTGTCATCGGTCTCGAAGATTACGTCAGTGACGATGTCGAGAAGGTCGCAGCCGCGATTATCGCACGAAGCTTGCAAAGAGGAGGAGGAGCGCCGCCACCATGACGAGGAGATCCAAGAGCTCCTTTGCAAGCAGGCGGTCGTGGCCAACCTCGCCGTGAAGGACAAGGACGATGAGTGGCGGCGCGTCCGCGAGGAGCAGAAGAATATGTACATCGACCTCGTCAACTCCGATGAGGAAGACTGACCGACGACTGAGCTCCTCCACCGCGTCGGCGTCGCCGCCACGAGCTCGTCCATTTTGGTCGCCGCCGCGAGCCCACAGACCCCCCTCCTAGTGGTAGAATGTAGTATGTATGTAGTATGGATGATCTATGTAGTATGTTGTGATTAACTATGAATGATCAGTGTGGTTGCAAATTTTTCCGTGATTTTTTTTAAAATCATACAGTTTCATATACAGGGTCTATTCTGCGGTGCATGATTTTGCCCCGCAAAACAGATCTCCTCGAACTGTAAACGCGTTATGCGGGTCGGCATTATACGGGGTCTGCTAGAGATGCTCTTACTGTTTGAAACAATGACTCCACCCCTTGATCTATCAAGGCATCAACTTTATATGTTTTTATTAAAATAGAAATGTGTGGGTATCACATTGAATATGTGTATTATTGAATGAAGTTTGATCCATTTTTTAAAAGAAAATGAATACAGATTGATCCGGTAAAACAAAACCTTGAAAATACTATTTATTCATATATGGTTAATTTCGGCTTCTGAATTATTTTTGTTAATCAAATTTGGCATTCCTACACAATTTTATCTTAACAAATTTGGCGCTCCAAATTATTTTCTTTACCGCCTAATACTTCCCACGTCAGATTTTTTATGCGCTCCAATATATGCCCGGATAATTTGCCCACGCCGCCATCCCCCACCTCCCCACCTCCCCGTTTCTCCAACCTCTTGATTCCAATCTACGGCGGCATCGCCCACCGCGCACCGCCCATTCACGCACCCCACGCGGTGGCTGTCTCAGCTAGAAGCGATGCCCTCCGCCGCTAGCTCCGTCAGCCGCTGACTTCTGTTCTCCTCCATCATCAATCTCAGTAGTTGGAGCCCCGTCGGCGTCCATCGTCCTCACTCCTCACCGTCGCCAACAACAACGTGCTCCTCCCCACGTCGTTATCACCGTCACCAAGACGCATCCAGGCCGATTACATCCTTCACCCGAAGCTCCGCGGCGTGTTCCGTCGCTACACCTCCCTGCATCTCGCCTCCATCCAGCATCGTCAGCCTTCGGCACATCAGCAGGTAATCCCTTGAATCCCATATCCTATATGGTTTTTACCATTAAATCATTCAAAGTGGCCTCCTTAATTAATTCATCTCAAGCCTATATTCCTATTGGTTCTCTTTCCTAAGTTCAATACTGTAAGTGGCCACCTCCGTCTCCTTACTTCCGCTGGTAGTCGCAATGCACTGTAAGTGTTTGGTGAATTGTTTGCTTGCCTCGAAATCAGTCCTGACATGGTAAAATATGTCATCAACTGTTTGGTCTAATAAAATTAAATATAGTAAAACTGAAAGTAGTACAAGTTGTGTATGTTACCCTCACAGACATAACAACAAGTTTTTACCATGAATTTTCTGAATTTTCATCACCGACAGTCAAGAAAAGACATGAATTAAAATCCATCATCCAGAAAGGGGTTACATCTGGAGATAATCCTTTACATAAGAATTTTGAATTTACAACAACTAGACTGATGTTTAAATGAATTACATTTCTTTATTCGGAATGGTCTATAGTTCACATGCTTATTGCTCGGACAAATTGAAAATTGTGATTAGAAGTAATTTTCATCAGGTCGATCCATATGGTTAACCGTTGATGAATCAGAAATCATCTCCACAAGTTTGATCCATTTGGTCCCATAATCTTTCCATTTGAGAATATAAATGACTCAGTGATTCCTTTTCAAAGTAAGCTACATGACACTGCTTCCTCGGTGGGCTTATGATAGAGGTGTAAGCTGCAAATTTATGAAAACAATCTGTAGTTACCTGGCATGAACATCCAAATAGTGTTTTGTACTAGCTAAACTATATTTTGTAGACTATTTACAAAACATTTTGTGGACTTCCAAAATGCTGTAACAAAGTGCTAATGCTCTTAAGTTATTTGCTGTCCCAAGACATTCTTTGTGATGAAAATGACACCTGCCAGTGTAGTACTAAATAACCCAAGCCATCTAAAGATTTCTTGTTTCATTATTGACCAAACACAGCACCTAGTCACCTCCCTACAGGTGTCCGGAAATCACTTAATATAGATCACAATCAGCCTTGCAAAAGAAATAACGGGAAACAAGCCAAAAGTACAGATCACAATAGTTCTCCAAGTCAGTTTACCATCAGTCTCCACACCCATGGCATTGAATACCTAAACTGCAACGTGCTTCAGTAGCTTTGCTCTGACTCCAAGAATTTCCATTGTCCTCCTTTTCGCTTGTTAAGAACTTGAGTTAATACCGTCAGTCTCCACACGGATGCCATTGAAGATCTAAACTGCAATGTGCTTCAGTAGCTTTGCTCTGACTCTAGGAATTTCCATTGTCCTCCATTGGGTTGTTAAGAACTTAAGTTAATCCAATAACAAATAGAACTTCACTTAAGTATTTGGACATAGAAATGCACTACGAGTGCATGAAATTGTGGTGTCTGTAGTTTTCCATTGGTCGTTTATTGTCAGTCAAGTTCTCAAGTTTTTATGCACCGCCGCCATTCCGGATCAATTCTCACAACATGGCTTCTTCGTTTCACTTGCTATCTCGAGTCGCTCCAAACCAGGCAAAACTCCTGCGGCAGCTCCTCCACCTCCGGCAGTAGCAAGCTTATCTTACTTCTCATCCTAATATAGTGTGCAAAGTCTATACAAAAATTAATAGTAATGAGTACGCGTACCTCTTGTATTTTCAACACTTATCTGCAGCAGAAATGAGGCTATAGCTAAAATTCATGTACCAAAGTAAACTGAATAGTGAACTGCTAATTCTGGTAGAATTAAAACAAAAATCAAAAAAATTAGGAGATGCAGTCCGCAACAACAAAACCTAATTAGCAATGATAATACACATATGTGGAGTTTCTAGTGTTTTAAAATTTTTTCTGCATGGAAGCACAACAGTACCAGGATTCATGCCATTCTATTTGGAAACATTGGAGGAAAAAAATCATATGTTCTGCTTGTTGTACGAATGCCAAAATCTGAGTTGTTTATGAGATGATGTAGTGCAATGTGTGACCTTGACATGCATTTCTATGGACACATTACCTGTCATTAGCTTGTTGATTAACATATGATTTTATCATTCTTGTGGAAAAGATTTTATGTCAAGGGTACCGAGACGGCTTCGAAGCCTGAACATCCTAGTGCAAGCTGTTGATAGTGTACAAGCAGATGAAGAAAATTTACAAGGCCCTCCAGAAAATTAATGATTTCTTACGAAGAAAGTGATGGTATACTTCTACTTGTGATTAAAGTAAAGGTTTTAAATTAATACTTAGTATAATGAGATGTTTATATTTATTTCAAAAGCAGGAGAAACTGGAAGAAAGAAAACAAAAGATAACAATGGGAGCCTTTCATGGGAAGATAATAGAGAAGTATTTAAAAGTGTGCATGGGGAAGAAGTGAAAAACTTTGAGGGTATTATGGTGATAAGTATTGGAGCAAAATAAAGTCTCTCAGGGACTGACTTTTGTTCGGCATTCTTATAAAGGAGAAAATGTTTAGTTTGCACTGCGCGCACTAGGTGATAATGTAGAAAACATGACACATGAGAAGGCTATGATGAGTTCGTTCCTGAAGCAAAAATTCCCTGGAGAGGATTGGAGAAATGACTTTGTAACTGAGGGAAGTGATGAAGTTGGTATCTTAGCCACATCTCTTTCTACAAAGATAAAAGTATGAGAATTAATATATTATTATCATATTCTTGTTTTAGGTTGATCTGAATGGAAGAGTAGTTGCCAGTGACCTCCCACATGAATCAGACAACAAAGTTGAAGAATCACCTGGCAGTTCAGCATTTCTTCTTACACTAGACTGAAAGCTTATGTTCTGAAAGTTTCTATGTTATATTTCTTTTTTCAGGGTAGCTGAAGATTTAGAAAAGGAGTGCATTCCAGGAGCCAGGAGGAACTACAGACAGAAGATCTAGTCTTTAAGTGAACAAATATTATAGATTATGTATAGATTTTAGCTTCATAAGAAAACTTAGTTCTAGTTTTCAGTATAATTTCTTAATTATTTGCATCTTTCATATGAATGTATAATTTGATTCAGTTGTGAACTCAAAATGTTTGTTCCTACTAACTAGTACACTGGATTTGTTACTAAGTATGCTAATTGTACGAATGGGATACTTGTGAATGCAATTGGTGATATGGGTGGATGCCTTTATATGATGATATTTGTTGCTTGTGAATGCAAATGGTGATATGGGCGAATGCCATTATGTAATTATATTTGATGATCATTCTGCACATGCATATGTGGCGTGATAGTAACTGAATTTGAAATTATGAAATACAAATTCAAAATAAATCAAATACTATTCAAAGTAAAATATTCCATAGTTACAAAGAAGCTTATGTATATTTAGAGACGAATATAGCGTCTCTATGTAGCGCGTATAAGCATTGGGCCCATAATGAATGAAACATCCGTATGTGAGTAGAAACGTGATATGAGAGCATCTAATATAACGTCTTTATATATCTAGAGACGATTTTGAACGTCCCAATATAGTGTCTCATGCCATGTACAGACGCTTTGCCGGCGTCTCTAGATGTTTTGAGACGGTCCGTGAGAAGACGCTTCAAAGACGCTTTACTATGTCGACTCTATGGTTGCCTAGAGATGAAATAACACGTCTCTAGCTATGGAACTGAACGTCTCTACACGTAGATTTTCTTGTAGTGAGATTGGCAAAACAGTAGAGGCATACGTAGATGATGTGGTCGTAAAAACCAAGCACGTCGACTCTCTAATAGACGATTTGAGGCTCACATTCGACAACCTCCGAAAATACGACATCAAGCTCAATCCGGAAAAATGCGTTTTCGGCGTACCGGCGGAAAGCTCCTGGGCTTCATTGTCTCCAGTAGAGGAATTGAAGCTAATCTGGCCAAAATCCAAGCTTTGTCACAGTTGGCTACCCCAACAGACCTCAAACAAATCCAGAAATTAACTGGATGTGTGGCGACTCGAAGCCGCTTTATCTCCCTCTTAGGAGAAAAGGTATTACCCCTTTATCGCCTCCTTCGGCGCATCGAACACTTTGAGTGGACGGACACTGCCACAGCCGGATTGGAAGAAATAAAAGCCATACTGGCAACCAACCCAATCCTGGTCGCGCCAAACATTGGCGAACCAATGTTGTTGTACATTGCGGGAACTCTTCAGGTTGTAAGCGCAGTGCTCGTCGTCGAACGAGAAGCGGGCGGACATAAATTCCCCCTTCAAAAGCCGGTATATTATGTATCCACTGTCCTCACTCCATGCAAGTCACGGTACCCACATTATCAAAAGATAGCCTATGCAGTATTCATGGCATCCCGGAAGCTGCGACACTACTTTCAAGAGTGTCCAATTACAGTAGCCTCGGAAGTTCCACTTAATGATATTATAAACAACCGCGACGCCACGGGCCGGATTGCCAAATGGGACATTGAGCTCCTCCCGTTCGACATAACATACAAACCCTGGCAAGACATTAAATCGCAAGTATTGGCCGACTTGGTCGCCGAATGGACGGAAGCCGAACTACCTAAAGAGTACGGCGCATACTCCAATTGGATCATGCACTTCGACGGCTCCAAAATGCTAGCTGGTCTGGGGGCTGGCGTCGTCTTGACGTCCCCAACCGGAGATACAGTCCAATATGTACTGCACATACTGTATACAGACTCCAACAACGCAGCCGAATACGAAGCCCTGTTACATGGTCTTTGGATGGCAGTTTCCATGGGCATTCAATGCCTGGAGGTGCGTGGGGATTCGAACCTCGCAATATCCCAAATAAATGGAGACATCGATGCCAAGGATCCGAAGATGGCGGCCTATCGAAACGCCGTCCTAAAGATGTCAGCTTGGTTTGAGGGGCTCGAATTTCACCATGTGGCTCGGGAAAACAATCAGGCGACGGATATCCTCGCCCGCATCGGTGCAAAACGCGATGCGATCCCCCCAACATCTTTTTGGACAGGTTGTTTAAGCCATCCATGGTATGGGAAGGGGACAACGGTAACAATAGTCCGGACCCGGCCAAAATACTCGATACCGAACACTCTGACAATATCGGAGGCTCTGCCACCAAAATAATACCTTCATCCCACGTAATAATGGCCATCATCGCCCCATGGACAGAACCATTCCTGGCCTACCTAACTAGGCAGGAACTTCCCGAGTACCAAAATGAGGCACGCTGCATAGTGCGGCGATGTAAAGCCTACAGGGTCCACGAGGGAGAGCTGTATAAAAAAATTACTACCGGAATCCTTCAAAGGTACATCTCCGGAGAGGAAGGGCGGAAGCTTTTGGCAGAAATTCATGCCGGACTCGGCGGGCACCACGCCGCAGCCCGGGCCCTTGTAAGCAAGGCCTTCCGTACAAGTTTTTATTGGCCGACGACCCGGGCAGACGCACAGGACTTGGTCCAACGCTGCGTCGGTTGCCAGCTTTTTGCAAACCAAAGCCACATGCCACCCACCGCCCTCCAAAAAATCCCCATTACCTGGCCCTTCACGGTCTGGGGGCTTGATATGGTTGGACCCCTTAAAGGGGGAACCCATAAGAAAAAATACTTACTGGTGATGGTGGGTAAATTCACCAAATGGATAGAAGCCAAACCTGTTAAAACGGCCAAATCTGGACCGGTGATAGACTTCATATCCGGGGCTGTACACCGTTATGGCGTCCCCCATAGCATCATCACTTACAACGGCACGAACTTCATGGCCGATGAGGTAAAACTCTGGTGCAGCAACATGGGCATCAAGCTCGATTATGCTTCTGTCTATCACCCACAAACCAATGGCCAAGTTGAGCGAGCAGATGGTCTTATCATGAGCGGAATTAAACCCAGACTAGTGCGGTCCTTAAAGGAGTCTAACATGCATTGGGTAGAGGAGCTCGACTCCGTACTCTAGGGGCTGCAGACCACGCCGAATCTTACTACCGGATACACACCCTTCTTTATGGTGTACAGCGCAGAGGCGGTTCTACCCTGCGACATAATTCATGACTCACCTCGAGTGCACATGTACGAAGAAAGAGAAGCCGAGCTCGATCGGCAGGACAGTCTGGACACCCTGGAGGAGGAGCGCGATGTGGCAAAAGCCCGTTCCGCATTCTATCAGTAACAGGCTCGTAGATACCAAAGCAGAGAAGTACGGGCCAAAACTTATAACGTTGGCGAGTTAGTTCTACGCCTGTCGGAGAAGAAAAAACCAAGCTCAAGCCCAAATGGGAAGGTCCCTTCATTATTGACCAAGTTCTGACCGGTGGAGCATACCGTCTGCGGGATGCATCGAATAATCGACTTGAGCCGAACCCATGGAACGCAGCCAGACTCCGAAGATTGTACGCCTAGCGCCGGACTCTATGTTCGTCTCTTTCCTCTGTCCATTTTTTGCATATACATTATCTGTCTTTTTTTCTCTTTCTTTCTTTTATTCTTTCTCAAGGCCTTCAAGGGCCAACTTGTGCCCCGCTTGCACACTATTGACGCGCTAACCGCGCCCATTATACCTGGGGGCTTCTTACACAGAAGCTTAATTATTTATCTGGGCTTCATGCCCCGCACATGTGTTATTCTTCCGCATGTACCTTTTCTTCACCATTATATGCATCGATATGACTTAAGTTTTGGCCAAGCTGGGTTGAGTGGATCTTGTATTTATGCCCTACCACTAGTAGAAAAAGGGTCAAACGTTAAGCACATTAGTGCCGGTTTGAATTAGAGCCGGCACTAATGTGTACATTAGTGCCGGTTCGTGGCGGCGATCAATAGTACCGCTTCATGGCGAACCTTTAGTACCGGTTCGTACCACGAACCGGTACTAAAGAGGCTGTGTCAGCCTGCGGTCAGGCTATGGCCCCCCCATCACCATTTAGTGCTGGTTCGTACCACGAACCGGTACTAATGAGGTTATGGCCAGCTGTTTTTAGTCCCACCTCGCTCCCCTAACAAGCCTTTTACCAGCTTAAATATGTTATTTTCTCAAACTATCACAAGCACTTGGTCTTCATTGAACTCTATGTGTAGAATTTGTGGCCGCAATATGAGTCTTCATCGGTTTATAAATCGTTGATGACTCATATTAACAATTCAGATTATACACACAAAGATCATTGATGATCAAAGTATTTTTGATGTTATAAGATCATATTGACAATTTAGACTGTAAAGAAATATAAGATCATGATCTAAATGCTCTTATATTTTTTGTGTTCAGTATGCACCATTCAAAGAAAAAATAGCAGAAAAGAAAAAACTATAGCTGAAAAGAAAAAAACTACTCAGAAATAAATAGAAGAAAATAAATATAGAAGAAAAGAAAAAACTACTCAGAAATAAATAGAAGAAAAAATAAACCACATATCATGTTCAAAAAAGTAGAGAGGGTTACGGCAAAAACTGGATGCACTTCGTTTACAAACTGGACAATCTCTTCCGAAGTATTCGGGTTTATGACAAAATTAAACTCATCTGTTATAAAGGCATTCCATTTTTTTAAACTTATTACAACTCCAGACTTTTTGTGCATTCAGTATGCACCATTCAACTGCTAGGCGGGAGGAGCTCTTAAGTACCGGTTCCAACTGCTAGGCGGGAGGAGCTCTTTAGTACCGGTTCCAACTGCTAGGAGGGAGGAGCTCTTTAGTACCGGTTCGTGGCGAACCTTTAGCACCAGTTCGTGCCACGAACTGGTACTAATGAGGTTGTGTCAGGTAAGTCTGGGGCCCACGAGCACCTTTAGTACCAGTTCATGGATGAACCAGTACTACAGTTTCTTAGTAAGCTGTTTTTTAGTCCCACCTCGCGAAGAGAGAGGGACTAGGAGCGGTTTATAAGCCCTGAGTGCAGAGACGATGAAGAAGAGGCTCAATGCTCACGTTGCTTAGCTTCAAGCCTTCAGGTATATGGTAGACTGAACGGAGCTATGCGCAGTGCAGTTTACACTATTCCGAAAGGCTTGAAGCAAATTAATCAGCATTGCACCTCTTTTTTATTTTTAATAACTTATTACAACTCCGGACTTCTTCTGTTATGAAAAACTAATTGCACGTCGGCATTTCTTTTTTTTAACTTTGGTTATAACTCCAGACTTTGACCATCAAGTTTTGCAGAAAAGAAAAAATAGCAGAAAAGAAAAAAAACTATAGCTAAAAAGAAAAAAACTATATAAAAAAACTACTCAGAAATAAATAGAACAAAATAAATATAGCAGAAAAGAAAAAACTACGCAGAAATAAATAGAAGAAAAAATAAAGCAGACTAGATGAAAAACTACTCACAAATAAATAGAAGAAAATAAATATAACAGAAAAGAAAAAACTATACAAAAAACTACGCAGAAATAAATAGAAGAAAATAAAGCAGAAAAGAAAAAAACTATAAAAAAATTGGGGCGCTGCCCTGTGGGCCTGCTAGGCCATGGGCGTGCAATTACAGGCCTTAAAGGCCCAGCAGACTCACAGGGCAGCGCGCAGAATTTAGGCCCACAAGCCTGCTATATAGAGGAGTTCAAAGAGGTAGCCGCGGCTGGGTTTATAAACCAGTGCGGCTGCCCTTCGCCCGGCGAGGTGGGACTAAACTTTGGGGTGGCAGCGCGAGGCCTTTAGTACCGGTTGGTGGCTCCAACCGGTACTAAAGACCACCCTTTAGTACCGGTTGGAGCCACCAACCGGTACTAAAGGCCTGCTCTTCTCGCCTCTTGGCCTGGCCAAAGTTGGCCTTTAGTACCGGTTGGTGGCTCCAACCGGTACTAAAGGCCTCTCCTATATATACGACACTTACGAAAATTCAGTTAGATCTCCCCACTTCTTTCGTCTCCAACCTCTCGCGCGCCGCTCGAACCCGTCGTCGCCGCCCATCGCCCGTTGTCGTCGTCGCCGCCCGTCGCCCGTCGTCATCGCCATTTCGCGCCGCCGCCCCGAACGCCGCGCGCCGCCGTCCGTCGTCGTCCCGCCGCGGTCCCGTACGTCTCTCGCTCTCGCGTACCCGCCGCGCCGCCGTCCGTCGTCGTCGCACCCGGCCCGTACGTCGGCGCCCCCGCCCGTACGTACGCCGCCGCCCCCGCCCCGTACGCCGGCGCCCCCGCTCGTACGTACGGGGCGGCGGCGTACGGGGCCGCACACATACACACATACACACACACATATATATATATATATACGTACACACACATTAGTCGAACTAGTTTATTTTTAGTAAGAAAATTGTCGAACTAGAGATTTGAACTAGTTGAATAATTAATATAACTAGTTTATTTTTAGTAAGAAAATTGTCGAACTAGTTTATTTAGGTATATGAGATTTGAACTAGTTCAATAATTAATATAACTAGTTTATTTTTAGTAAGAAAATTTAGGTATCTGAGATTTGATGATCTAATTAAAATATTATTTGTTAATGAGTTTTTCTGTTTATTTAATTTTTTATATATTTTGAGTTTATATAAATGTTAGATTAATGTCGAATGTTAGATGAATTAGATAGAAAAGTTAAATATATAGTAATGTCAATTGTTAGAGATGAATATAGTTAGATATATTAATGTCAAATGTTAGATGAATATATATTTGGCTACATATTAATTAATGTTAGATAGTAATAGGTGTTTAATGTTTCACCTATATGAACATAGGAAATGTCATCTGACGGCGAAAAAGATTTCATTATGTGCGAACACTATGAAGACCAGCGCGGCCTGTGTGACAGAAATTTCCTTGTTGATGGTAGGCGCTTCAGCATCAAGCTGGATGAGACATTCAAAGTTGATACAGTAAGTCACTTTGGCAATAATTATTATTTGAATGCAAAACTTATGCTTCATTTGTTTCAACTTATAATTTTAAATTTTCACTATTCTACTAGCGCATCCCCTGCCATGCAAGAATCTTTGTCTTGGATAAGATAGGTTTTAGTGCTATAGATGATATGGAGGTAAAAAGAGTTTACTTGAAGACGGTGCATGGGTATACTTTCAACGTCAAATTATATAATGGAGACACATACACCCATTTTGAACGCAAAACTTGGCAAGCACTATGCAAGGCTTATGCATTTGAGCCTGATATGGTTATCACCTTTGATATTCGTCCGGAAGATGATATTGAAGGTAATATAGACATCTGGGTCGATGTGCAAACGCCTCCAGTTCTACCATTATGTGAGTTTTTCTCAACCATGCATGCATATGTTTATGTCTTTGATACAGTTTATTCAAAAATAGTTGACAACTAATTTGTATTGTCAGCTTATTTCGGTTCAAGCAAACATGTCCGGCGCTTGGTAGACATGACCTACTACTGCCCCGGGGCTCAACTAAACTGCGAGGAAATAAGTCATTATCTTTCATGGCTTGAGGATCTTAATACTGTCAAGACAATTTTTTTTCCTGAACTTAGAAATTTTAGTACTCAAAACGTGCCACCAATGGTGATCGTATTGAGCTACGGTCACATCTATAATCGAAAGATGGTAAGATTTTAATTATTTGTCCTTAATTAGTGCATCTTTTGCATACATTATTTTTGAAGCTAAACTTTCATTGCTTAGTATATTAATTACTATATACGATGTTCTTCAACAGGGACTTCCGATGACAGTTGTGCCTCAGTGGATCGAGACTAAAGGTGACATGTCAATGGTTAGCTTACGGCCAAGATATCCTATCCTACATTGCACATGAGTGCATTCAGGATTTCTGAAAGCGAAGAATGCTTAATAGTGAAAGATTGGAGCAAAACTGTTAATGATCGCAGAGAAGTACTAGGGGTCAGCAAGGAGAAGCGCAACCCAAGATTAGGAGACAGATTCATCTGCATGCTCCAGTATGATGAATCAGGAGAGCTATACATGTTCTATGCTATTCTACCTGAGAGGGAGCAGCAGGAGTAGCTACTAGTTCATGCTCTTAATTAGTACTTGTCTCATGTCCGTGTCCTAAACTTCGATGTTGGTGATGATTATGTTGAACTCGATGATATCTTTGCTTCTGTCACAAAGTGAATGTTTCCTCTTTAAGCTAGCCAGTGTTGGTGATGATTAGATAGCTAGTGGTAATGACTATGATGATTAAATAGTGGTAATTAGACGACTACGATGATTTTTAGCTAGCTAGAGTTTATTTATTTATTAATATGCGGTGATGATGATGATGATGACGACTACAACTCATTATAACGTAAAACAATCATAAATTAAATTGATAACACAAATTTAATTGAAAAATAAAAAACAAAACAAAAACCCACAAACATTTAG
This sequence comes from Triticum urartu, assembly GCF_003073215.2. Classification (NCBI taxonomy): domain Eukaryota; kingdom Viridiplantae; phylum Streptophyta; class Magnoliopsida; order Poales; family Poaceae; genus Triticum; species Triticum urartu. The sequence continues at coordinate 5,957,978 of NC_053023.1, forward strand.
TACCGGTTGGTGTTACCAACCGGTACTAAAGGGCTCCCGGCCCCCGGAGCTGGCTCGTGCCACGTGATTTCCCTTTAGCACCGGTTCGTGCTGAACCGGTACTAAGGGGGGGCCTTTAGTGCCCACACTTTAGTGCCGGTTACTAAACCGGCACTAAAGGGCCTTACGAACTGGTGCTATTGCCCGGTTCTGCACTAGTGTATGTTCCCGTTAATTCGGCTAGGGCATAAGGGGAGCACCTCTGCGATTGTTACTGCCGGGTCAGCCGGATGTGTACCTCAGACTGGGTGAAGCCGAAAGCAAGCATTCTTAAGGGAATATTCGGTCGGTGAACAAAAGATGATTTTTATTTATTTTCCATATCTGCCCCCAGATGTTTTTTTCCTGCGTTTCTTATCGCAGTCTGGACATGCACTTTAGGGCATGCATACCCAGGGAAAGGAACCCTTAACGGAACTATTCTCCCTGGAAGATGTTTCTTACTACCCATGTAATATAACATAACTAGTTGGGCACTTGTCCGTTCAAGCACTAATGACCCCTACGCCTGATATCCACGCATACACCGGTTCTTATATAACTGAGCGGGTATTCGGATACACTCCGGACTATCGGGTCCCGAGATTGAAGCGAAAAGGTCCGCCAAGACAAATGATCTACAATCCGGCTAGAAGGCATTATACATGTCACTTTAATTACATAGTCATGCAGACTGACTAAATTCCTCTTCTATACCATCCAACAGGCGGTCTAGCCTACAATCCTGTTGGGAATACTCTGCGACTAATTCTACTTGCCCATAAACTAAGGTAATGGGGATCTCTTTTCCGTCGGGCCCCACAGGTCCGACCTCGGCCATGTGATTTGGGTCAGCCTTGGTATACCGCGTCTTCACCATGGCCCAGGCTACTCTGGCACCTTGACGGTAGGCCGATACCTTCCATAATCAGAAGCGCCGCCGTGCTCCCTTGAGCTTCTTCGTAAGCTATGCAACGCCTTTTGGAAGGGAGACGGATGGCCACAAGGCCTGGGCAACACCTTGCATCACCTGCCGAACTTGTCCGTGCAGATGTGAGAGCTCGGATAGAAGATCACCCACAGACCCGGGCATTTCCTCCGCGGGACGACCCGTCAGCATACCTACAGACATAACGATGTTAGTCGGCTTCTTCGCCGAACTCCTTCAAAAGAATTCGTTCAAGCACTTACTGAAAATGCCGCGCCGAAGCCGCTTATTCTCCTTCTCGGATTCTGCAAGCTGGGCTCGAACGTCTTTTAGTTCCACACTCAGCTTGATATTGGTGTCTTGGAGATTGTTTTCTCCCGCCTAACCTCAGTCAACACGTGTTTGCTAGCCTCTAGCGATCGCACGACATGCTGGTCCTCTGGATTTTCTCTGGATTCATCTGCAACATCTATTGTTAGATCTGCAGCCACGCCGCACACTATACGGTAACCATCATTCTTTAAAATAAATGTTACCAGCGGGAGACTTTTTCGGTTCCTTCAATGTGGCAACAGCAGCCCGCAGTTGGGTCTTGCATTCCTCCAGCTCCTGTGACAGCCGAGTATTCTTCTCTGAAAGAACCTGCACAATAAAGATGATCCTTAAATAAGTTCTGCTAACTGTTTCAAGTCTCAGGGGCTACTGATACATATAATCGCCAGATTTACTTACCCATACATCCTTTACATAATGATCCGTGGCTCTGGCTAGACCATCTTGAGCAGCACGGAGGTATGCTTCTCCAGAATTGAAGGCATCAAATGCCTCTGGTGAGAAACAAGCATCGCGGGGTACGGCCCGGCGGCGCCTATGATTCATGGCACTTTCCACTTCAGAATTTGTGGCGGATAATCTATCCGCATCCTCTGTAGGAGGATTATCCTGCGCCCGCCCCATATCGGCTCCCGCCTCTATGTCCGGTCCTGGCGCCCGACTGGTGGAATTGTGATTAGCAACATCGCCGAACATATTCCGGCGAGCGTTTTTTCTGTTAAAGAAACACGGGCGTCATTACATTTCGAGAAAGACGACAACCACAGAGCAGGGTTTTTGTTATACCTTTGCGCCGGTGTCTCTGTCCTGACCGCCTTCCTTTTTGGCCTACCCGGCCTCGGTGCCTCTTGTTGGCGAGTTGCTGCGGGTTCGGCAGGGCGTCCCGAATGCCTTCCCTGTAAAAACGCCATATGTATATGGTAGGTGAAGTGTCTAAAAGGGGATCCTAGTTTTTGGAGTAGGGATTTTTTGGTTTTCTTACGTGCGATGTAGGAAGCAGTCCGGGATAGTCGGCCGTAATGGCCACCATGGCATCATCGCAGCTTAACTGATAGAACTGCCGGTCTATCAGCTCCACGAATATAACCGGATCTTCTTAAAGTCCGGAGTCGAGGGCCCGGTCAGGGTCCTCTGGTTGTGGAGAAGGGCTGCTGACCTCCTTTATGGCTTTTCGCAGTTCCTGCCGCAAAGTGGCAAGGTGAATACTTACGACAAAGAATGCGGGAAAAATGGGAGTAAGGAAATATAACTTACCCAGCTTGGAGGATTGTACACGGAGAATCCATCCCGTGGCTTGATACGGATAAACTCCTCTTCCTCTCCCCTGAACAATTCGGACATAATTTTTGCTAAAGCGGCAGCATTGTCCGGACCCTTACGCCCGCAGCGGGTGGCATCATCCGCCCTGTCAAAACACCACAAGGGGTGCCCACGATATTGAAGTGGTTGCACTCCCTGCATTATGTAAATCGACATAACTTCAATTACTGTCAATCCTGATTGAGCCAGTGCTTTAATCCGGTTCATCAGGTAGAGGACTTCTCCATTGTTTTCCACCTGGGAGCTCCATGGGCGCCAACTTCGGTGTTTCTTCAGAGGAGCATTGCTGAACTCAGGAAGAGCCCGCTGAACAGGGTCCGGAAGGGGAACATCCTCCATATAAAACCATTCCGAAGGCCAGTCTTCGGACGACTTCTTCGGGGTACCGGACAGGTATCCGGTACCGGCGATGCGCCATATTTCGGCTCCGCCCACTTGATAAAGTGACCCCCTCTGTGTGCGAGGGACGAGGAAAAATAGCCTTTTCCACAGCTCGAAGTGAGCCTCGCAGCCCAGGAAAAACTCGCAGAGAGCAACATAGCCGGCGATATGTAGAATGGAGGCAGGGGTGAAATTGTGTAATTGGAGGCCGTGGAACTCCAGGAGCCCCACGGAGGAATGGATGAATTGGAAATCCGAGTCCCCTTAGTAAATAAGGAACAAGGCAGACCCGCTCCCCCATAGAGGGACTGGGAAAGCTCTCCGCTTGCTCTCCGCCATTGTAGGTGGTTAGCCCAGCTCTAACGGGCACCATGTATGCTGGAGGAAGAAATCCCTTAGTCTGTAGTTCGATTAATCGACTGTGTGGGACTGAACACGGCTCCCAATCACCGGGCTTAGGGCTACGGGGCGGGAGGAGGAGCTGCGGAGGTCGGCCATGCTGGAATGGATCTTTTTGAAGCGCGCTCTGATGGATTCTCGCTGGGGGAGAATGGTATGGATCGGATCTGAGAATCCCCATCCTTTTAATAGACAATATATTTGTCTGGCTAGGGGGGCGAATGTAAAAATGCCCTGGCGCCTCGTATTCATTCAACGCATGGGAGATAGCCCTTATTGGGCACAGAAGCCAAGCGGTGCAAACATTTATGGGACCGAACACTGCTTTACAAACGTTCGAAATATGGAGAAGAACCCGCCTTTCAATGCCGAAGACAACACTACGCGCCGGACTCTCGTCATTGAAGCCTGGTTCAGGGGCTACTGAGGGAGTCCTGGATTAGGGTGTATCCGGACAACCGGATTATATCCTTAGGCCGGACTGGTGGACTATGAAGATACAAGATTGAAGACTTCGTCTCGTGTCCGGATGGGACTCTACTTGGCGTGGAAGGCAAGCTAGGCAGTACGGATATAGACATCTCCTCCTTTGTAACCGACCTTGTGTAACCCTAGCCCCCTCCCGTGTCTATATAAACCGGAGGGTTTTAGTCCGTAGGACAACATACAATCATACCATAGGCTAGCTTCTAGGGTTTAGCCTCTCCGATCTCGTGGTAGATCAACTCTTGTAATACTCATATCATCAAGAATAAATCAAGCAGGACGTAGGGTTTTACCTCCATCAAGATGGCCCGAACCTGGGTAAAACATCGTGTCCCCTGCCTCCTGTTACCATCCGCCTTAGACGCACAGTTCGGGACCCCCTACCCGAGATCCGCCGGTTTTGACACCGATAGGCGGCCTCGGTGGCCGCGAACTTTCGAGGATCGTCTCCCCTTGGAGAGAATAGCTTCATGGGCGCCCTGGGTGGCCACAGACTTCTAGGGATCGTCTCCCCTTGGAAGTATTGCTTCATTGACGGCCTTGGTGGCCGTGGGCTTCAGAATATTGTTTCATCTTTCGAGGCGCGTTTGCACGCGCTTGGAAGTTTGCTTCATGTTTCTTCGGGGAGCATGTTGAGAACTTGGAAGGTAGTCATCCACCTATGTGGACTAAAACCCTCAGGCATTTTATCTGGAGCTTTGCTGGCACGCCCCAGGGTTGTCAAGTGGCTACGCACCTAACCCAACTTGTGTTGGATCGGGCAGCCCTTTCCTGATCTTTTGCCTAGAGTCTTCCCTGGAGCGTGTGGAGTCTCTATGAACCTGAGACACAACCAGGAGCATGGGGTGTAGGGCTTCATTATTTAGAAGCAACACAAGTAGTCTTCTCCGCTGCCTCTGGGTGCATATGGTGTGTGTGTGTCGTGTTTTGTGGGTATGAGGGCCGCTCCACTAGACAAGTCCCAAGGCAGCCAAATCGTCCGTCACAGCTGCGTGTGGTTCGGGAAAAGCCATTTTTTGTAGGATTTTGCAATCCATAAGAAGGGGAAACAAGAGAAACATGAACAAATCCGCTTCATGCAATTGTAAGTGCAATGTGGACTTTGATAAGCCACCGAAAACTCCCCTTCTTGCAAGGCAAAAGAAGAAGAAAACAAGCCAAAAAAAGCGCGAGAAAAGGAAGCCTTTTATGCAAAGTACTTTTTCAATAACCTACCATTGATCGGTGGCATTGGCCTGGTTTCTTGCGGGTCAACCACTCGGGCACCTCCGAGGACACGTGTCATGGCGCGCTGGTAGGTGGCGCCAGCGCTCATCAACCCGAAAGGCATCATGGTGTGGTAGAAGTTTCCTTTCTAGGTTCTGAACGCGGTGTCGATGGCGTCCAATTTTGGCTCGATGTAGTTGGGGACAACACTGCTATTCTCAATGTTCGACGATTGAGAGGTGACAGGTTCCTGGATTTCCCCAGTCTCCTTCGCCGACGCATGCCCCCAGCGCTGGGGCTGGAATGGCACCAAAGTGGGGAGTATCATCCCCTGTCGAGGGAATGACTCATCCCCCTCTAACCTGGGGACGAACATTGATAGAGGGCGGCGTTGACTTGGATCAGCCCACCGTCGAGTTGGCGGCCGTACTTCCGTCGAACGTGCTCTGCGAGGAGCTCGTGGAGGCAAGCCCCACTGATGTCTACTACACAACCTTCTTCTTGTAGACGTTGTTGGGCCTCCAAGTGCAGAGGTTTGTGGGACAGTAGCAAATTTCCCTCAAGTGGATGACCTAAGTTTATCAATCCGTGGGAGGCGTAGGATGAAGATGGTCTCTCTCAAACAACCCTGCAACCAAATAACAGAGAGTCTCTTGTGTCCCCAACACACCCAATACAATGGTAAATTGTATAGGTGCACTAGTTCAGCGAAGAGATGGTGATACAAGTGCAATATGGATGGTAGATATATGTTTTTGTAATCTGAAAATATAAAAAAAGCAAGGTAACTAATGATAAAAGTGAGCACAAACGGTATTGCAATGCGTTAAAACAAGGCCTAGGGTTCATACTTTCAGTAGTGCAAGTTCTCTCAACAATAATAACATAATTGGATCACATAACTATCCCTCAACATGCAACAAAGAGTCACTCCAAAGTCACTAATAGCGGAGAACAAACGAAGAGATTATGGTAGGGTACGAAACCACCTCAAAGTTATTCTTTCTGATCGATCTATTCAAGAGTCCGTAGTAAAATAACATGAAGCTATTCTTTCCGTTCAATCTATCCTAGAGTTCGTACTAGAATAACACCTTAAGACACAAATCATTCAAAACCCTAATGTCACCTAGATACTCCAATGTCACCTCAAGTATCCACGGGTATGATTATACGATATGCATCACACAATCTCAGATTCATCTATTCAAACCAACACACAGTACTTCAAAGAGTGCCCCAAAGTTTCTACCGGAGAGTCAAGACGAAAACATGTGCCAACCCCTATGCATAGGTTCATGGGCGGAACCCGCAAGTTGATCACCAAAACGTACATCAAGTGGATCAATAGAATACCCCATTGTTACCACGGGTATCCCACGCAAGACATACATCAAGTGTTCTAAATCCTTAAAGACTCAATCCAATAAGATAACTTCAAAGGGAAAACTCAATACATTACAAGAGAGTAGAGGGGGAGAAACATCATAAGATCCAACTATAATAGTAAAGCTCACGATACATCAAGATCGTACCACCTCAAGAACACGAGAGAGAGAGAGAGAGATCAAACACAGAGCTACTGGTACATACCCTCAGCCCCGAGGGAGAACTACTCCCTCCTCGTCATGGAGAGCGCCGGGATGATGAAGATGGCCACCGGAGAGGGATTCCCCCCTCCGGCAGGGTGCCGGAACGGGTCTAGATTGGGTTTTGGTGGCTACGGAGGCTTCAGGCGGCGGAACTCCTGATCTATTGTGCTCCCCGATGGTTTTAGGGTATATTGGTATATATATAAGGAAGAGATACGTCTGGGGAGCCATGAGGGGCCCACGAGGGTGGAGGGCGCGCCCAAGGGGTCGGCGCGCCCAGGGGGTGGGCGCGCCCCCCTGCCTCGTGCCTTCCTCGTTGCTTCCCTTACGTACACCCCAAGTCTTCTGGATTGCTTCCGTTTCAAAAATAACTCTCCCGAAGGTTTCATTCTGTTTGGACTCCGTTTGATATTCCTTTTCTGCGAAACACTGAAACAAGGGAAAAACAAGAACTGGCACTGGGCTCTCGGTTAATAGGTTAGTCCCAAAAATAATATAAAAGTGTAAAATAAATCCCATAAACATCCAAAACAGGTAATATAATAGCATGGAACAATCAAAAATTATAGATACGTTGGAGACGTATCAGCATCCCCAAGCTTAATTCCTGCTCGTCCTCGAGTAGGTAAATGATAAAAACAGAATTTTTGATGTGGAATGCTATCTAACATATTTATCCATGTAGTTCTCTTTATTGTGGCAATAATATTCAGATCCATAAGATTCAAGACAAAAGTTTAATATTGACATAAAAATAATAATACTTCAAGCATACTAACCAAGTAATCATGTCTTCTCAAAATAACATGGCCAAAGAAAGCTATCCCTACAAAATCATATAGTCTGGCTATGCTCTATCTTCACCACACAAAATATTTAAATCATGCACAACACCGATGACAAGCCAAGCAATTGTTTCATACTTTTGATGTTCTCAAACTTTTTCAATCTTCACGCAATACATGAGCGTGAGCCATGGACGTAGCACTATAGGTGGAATAGAATGGTGGTTGTGGAGAAGACAAAAAGGAGAAGATAGTCTCACATCAACTAGCCATATCAACAGGCTATGGACATGCCCATCAATGGATATCAATGTGAGTGAGTAGGGATTGCCATGCAACAGATGCACTAGAGCTATAAATGTATGAAAGCTCAACAAAAGAAACTAGTGGGTGTGCATCCAACTCGCTTGCTCACGAAGACCTAGGGCATTTTGAGGAATCCCATCATTGGAATATACAAGCCAAGTTCTATAATGAAAGATTCCCACTAGTATATGAAAGTGACAACATAGGAGACTCTCTATCACGAAGATCATGGTGCTACTTTGAAGCACAAGTGTGGTAAAAGGATAGTAGCATTGCCCCTTCTCTCTTTTTCTCTCATTTATTTTATTTTATTTTATTTTATTATTTGAGCCTTTTCTCCTTTTTTATGGCCTCTTTTTTTCTCTTTTTTTATTTTTCGTCCGGAGTCTCATCCCGACTTATGGGGGAATCATAGTCTCCATCATCCTTTCCTCACTGGGAAAATGCTCTAATAATGATGATCATCACACTTTTATTTACTTGCAACTCAAGAATTTCAACTCGATACTTAGAACAAAATATGACTCTATATGAATGCCTCCGGCGGTGTACCGGGATGTGCAATGACTCAAGAGTGACATGTATGGAAGAATTATGAACGGTGGCTTTGCCACAAATACGATGTCAACTACATGATCATGCAAAGCAATATGACAATGATGAAGCGTGTCATAATAAACGGAACGGTGGAAAGTTGCATGGCAATATATCTCGGAATGGCTATGGAAATGCCATAATAGGTAGGTATGGTGGCTGTTTTGAGGAAGGTATATGGTGGGTGTAAGGTACCGACAAAAGTTGCGCGGTACTAGAGAGGCTAGCAATGGTGGAAGGGTGAGAGTGCGTATAATCCATGGACTCAACATTAGTCATAAAGGACTCACATACTTATTGCAGAAATCTATTAGCTATCGAAACAAAGTACCACGCGCATGCTCCTAGGGGGATAGATTGGTAGGAAAAGACCATCGCTTGTCCCCGACCGCCACTCATAAGGAAGATAATCATTAAATAAATCATTCTCCAACTTCATCACATAACGGTTCACCATACGTGCATGCTACGGGAATCACAAGCTTCAACACAAGTATCTCTCAAATTCACAACTACTCAATTAGCATACCATAGGCTAGCTTTTAGGACAACATACAATCATACCATAGGCTAGCTTTTAGGGTTTAGCCTCTCCGATCTCGTGGTAGATCAACTCTTGTACTACTCATATTATCAAGAATAATCAAGCAGGACGTAGGGTTTTACCTCCATCAAGAGGGCCCGAACCTGGGTAAAACATCGTGTCCCCTGCCTCCTGTTACCATCTGCCTTAGACGCACAGTTCGGGACCCCCTACCCGAGATCCGCCGGTTTTGACACTGACAGCACCCCTCAGACATGCCAGGAATCCCACGCAGGCTGGCCGAGCACAGCCTCAATATTCTAAAGGGATTCAAGCCGGTCAAGTAGACTCTTCGGCGTTTCTCTGAACCTAAGAGACAAGCTATGGGAGAAGAACTAGCCAAGTTATTAGAGGCCGGATTCATTAGAGAAATAAAACACCCGAACTGGCTAGCAAACCTGGCGATGGTACCAAAGAAGGACAAATCCTGGCGCCCGTGTGTCGATTTTAACGACCTCAACAAGGCCTGCCCAAAGGATCCCTTCCCCCTCCCCCGCATTGATCAAATTATCGATGCTACCGCAGGACATGAGTCATTGTGTTTCCTCGACGCATACTCCGGCTACCACCAAATCAAGATGGCGGAGTCCGACCAAGCCGCAACGGCATTTATCACACCATACGGCCCCTTCTGTTTGAACACAATGCCTTTCGTGCTCAAAAACACCGGCGCAACATATCAGCACATGATTCAGACATGTCTGGAGAAACAGATCGGCAAAATAGTAGAGGCCTATGTAGATGATGTGGTCGTCAAAACCAAGCACGTCGACTCTCTAATAGAAGACTTGAGGATCACATTCGATAACCTCCGAAAGTACGACATCAAGCTAAATCCGGAAAAATGTGTTTTCGGCGTACCGGCTGGAAAGCTCCTGGGCTTCATTGTCTCCAGTAGAGGAATTGAAGCTAATCCGGCCAAAATCCGAGCTCTGTCACAGTTGGCTACCCCAATAGACCTCAAACAAATCCAGAAATTAACTGGATGTGTGGCGGCTCTAAGCCGCTTTATCTCCCTCTTAGGAGAAAAGGCATTACCCCTTCACCGCCTCCTTCGGTGCACCGGACACTTCGAGTAGACGGACGCTGCCACAGCCGGATTGGAAGGAATAAAAGCCATACTGGCAACCAACCCAATCCTGGCCGGGCCAAACATCGGCGAACCAATGTTGTTGTACATTGCGGCACCTCATCAGGTTGTAAGCGCAGTGCTAGTCGTCGAACGAGAAGCGGGCGGACATAAATTCCCCCTTCAAAAGCCGGTATATTATGTATCCTCTGTCCTCACTCCATGAAAGTCATGGTACCCACATTATCAAAAGATAGCCTATGCGGTATTCATGGCATCCCGGAAGCTGCGACACTACTTTCAAGAGTGTTCAATTACAGTAGCCTCGGAAGTGCCACTTAATGATATTATAAACAACCGCGACGCCACGGGCCGGATTGCCAAATGGGCCATTGAGCTCCTCCCGTTCGACATAACATACAAACCCTGGCGAGCCATTAAATCGCAAGTATTGGCCGACTTTGTCCTCCGAATGGACGGAAGCCGAACTACCTAAAGAGTACGACGCATACTCCAATTGGATCATGCACTTCGACGGCTCCAAAATGCTGGCTGGTCTGGGGGCTGGCGTCGTCCTGACGTCCCCAACCGGAGATACAGTCCAATACGTACTGTAGATAGTGTATACAGACTCCAACAACACAACCAAATACGAAGCCCTGTTACATGGTCTTCGGATGGCAATTTCCATGGGCATTCAATGCCTGGAGGTGCATGGGGATTCGAACCTTGCAATATCCCAAATAAATGGAGACTTCGATGCCAAGGATCCGAAGATGGCGGCCTATCGAAACGCCGTCCTAAAGATGTCAGCTCAGTTCGAGGGGCTCGAATTTCACCATGTGGCTTGGGAAAACAATCAGGCGGCGGATATCCTCGCCCGCATCGGCGCAAAACGTGATGCGATCCCCCCAATATCTTTTTGGAGAGGTTGTTTAAGCCATCCGTGGTATGGGAAGGGGACACCGGTAACAATAGTCTGGACCCGGCCAAAATACCCGATACCAAACACTCTGACATAATCGGAGGCTCTGCCACCGAAATAACACCTTCAGCCCACGTAATAATGGCCATCATCGCCCCATGGACAGAACCATTCCTGGCCTACCTAACTAGGCAGGAACTTCCCGAGGTCCAAAATGAGGCACGCTGCATAGTCCGGCAATCTAAAGCCTACAAGGTCCACGAGGGAGAACTGTATAAAAAAAGTACTACCGAAATCCTTCAAAGGTGCATCTCCGGAGAGGAAGGGCGGAAGCTTTTGGCAGAAATTCACGCCGGACTCGGCGGCCACCACGCCGCAGCCCGGGCCCTTGTAAGCAAGGCCTTCCGTACAGGTTTTTATTGGCCGATGGCCCGGGCAGATGCACAGGACTTGGTCCAACGCTGCGTCGGTTGCCAGCTTTTTGCAAACCAAAGCCACATGCCACCCACCGCCCTCCAAATAATCCCCATTACCTGGCCCTTCCCGGTCTGGGGGCTTGACATGGTTGGACCCCTTAAATTGCGAACCCATAACAAAAAATACTTACTGGTCATGGTGGGTAAATTCACCAAATGGATAGAAGCCAAACCTGTTAAAACGGCCAAATCCGGACCGTTGATAGACTTCATATCCGGGGTTGTACACCGTTATGGCGTCCCCCACAGCATCATCACTGACAATGGCACGAACTTCACGGCCGACGAGGTAAAACTCTAGTGCAGCAACATGGGCATCAAGCTAGATTATGCTTCTGTCTATCACCCACAAACCAATGGCCAAGATGAGCGAGCAGATGGTCTTATCACGAGCGGCATTAAACCCAGACTAGTGTGGTCCTTAAAGGAGTCTAACACGCACTGGGTAGAGGAGCTCGACTCCGTACTCTGGAGGCTGCAGACCACGCCGAATCGTACTACCGGATACACACCCTTCTTTATGGTGTACGGCGCAGAGGCGGTTCTGCCCTGCGACATAATTCATGACTCACCTCGAGTGCGCATGTACGAAGAAAGAGAAGCCGAGCTCGATCGGCAGGACAGTCTGGACACCCTGGAGGAGGAGCGTGATGTGGCAAAAGCCCATTTCGCATTCTATCAGCAACAGGCTCGCAGATACCAAAGCAGAGAAGTACGGGCCAAAACTTATAACGTTGGCGAGTTAGTTCTACGCCTGCCGAAGAAGAAAAAACCAAGCTCAAGCCCAAATGGGAAGGTCCCTTCATTATTGACCAAGTTCTGACCGGTGGAGCGTACCGTCTGTGGGATGCATCGAATAATCAACTTCAGCCGAACCCATGGAACGCAGCCAGACTCCGAAGATTCTACGCCTAGCACCGGACTCTATGTTCGTCTCTTTCCTCTGTCCATTTTTTGCATATACATTATCTGTCTTTTTTCTATTTCTTTCTTTTATTCTTTCTCAAGGCCTTCAAGGGCCAACTTGTGCCCCGCTTGCACACTATTGACGCGCTAACCGCGCCCATTATACCTGGGGGCTTCTTACACAGAAGCTTAATTATTTATCTGGGCTTCATGCCCTGCACATGTGTTATTCTTCCGCATGTACCTTTTCTTCACCATTATATGCATCGATATGACTTAAGTTTTGGCCAAGCTGGGTTGCCTGGCTCTTGTATTTATGCCCTACGTTCCCGTTAATTCGGCTAGGGCATAAGGGGAGCACCTCTGTGATTGTTACTATCGGGTCAGCCGGATGTGTACCTCAGACTGGGTGAAGCCGAAAGCAAGCATTCTTAAGGGAATACTCGGTCAGTGAACAAAAGATGATTTTTATTTATTTTCCATATGTGCCCTAGATGTTTTTGCTTGTGTTTCCTCTCACAGTCCGGACATGCACTTTAGGGCATGCATACCCAGGGAAAGGAACCCCTAACGGAACTATTCTCCCTGGAAGATGTTTCTTACTACCCATGTAATATAACATAACTAGTTGGATACTTGTCTGTTCAAGCACTAATGACCCCTACGCCTGGTTTCCACGCATACCCCAGTTCTTATATAACTGAGCGGGTATTCGGACACACTCCGGACTATCGGGTCCTGAGGTTGAAGCGAAAAGGTCCGCCATGACAAATGATTTACAATCCGGCTAGAAGGCATTATACATGTCACTTTAATTACATAGTCATGTAGACTGACTAAATTCCTCTTCTATACCATCCAACAGGCTGTCTAGCCTACAATTCTGTTGGGAATACTTTGCGGCTAATTCTACTTGCCCATACACTAAGCTAACGGGGATCTCTTTCCCACCGGGCCCCACAGGTCCGACCTCGGCCATGTGGTTTGGGTCAGCCTTGGTATAACGCATATTCACCATGGTCCAGGCTTCCCTGGCACCTTGACGGCAGGCCAATATCTTCCATAATCGGAAGCGCCTCCGTGCTCCCTTGATCTTCTCCGCAAGCTCTCCAATGCCTTCTGGCAGGGAGACGGATGGCCACAAGGCCTGGGCAATACCTCGCATCACCTGTCGAACTTGTTCGTGCAGTCATGAGAGCTCGGGTAGAAGATCACCCGCAGACCCGGGCATCTCCTCCGCGGGACGACTCGTCAGCATACCTGCAGACATAATTCTGTTAGCCAGCTTCTCCGCCACCCCCCTTTTAAGGGTTCATCCAAGCACTTACTGAAAATGTCACGTCGAAGCCGCTTATTCTCATTCTAGGAGTCCGCAAGCTGGGCTCGAACATCCTTCAGTTCCACGCTCAGCTTGGTATTAGCATCTTGGAGATTGTTTTTCTCCCGCCTGACCTCAGTCAGCACGTGTTCGCCAGCCTTTAGCTGTCGTACGACATGCTGGTCCACCAGATTCTCTCTGGATTCATCTGCAATATCTATTGTTAGATCTGCAGCCACACCGCACACTATATGGTACCTATCATTCTTTGAAAGAAATGTTGCCAGCTGGGGACTTTTTAGGCTCCTTCAACGCGGCAACGACGGCCCGAAGTTGGGTCTTGCATTCCTCCAGCTCCTGTGACAGTCGAGTATTCTTCTCTGTAAGAACCTGCACAATAGATGATCCTTAAATCAGTTCTGCTAACTGTTTCAAGTCTCGGGAGCTACTGATACATATAATCGTCAGATTTGCTTACCCGTACATCCCTTACATACTGGTCCGTGGCTCTGGCTAGACCATTTTGAGCAGCATGGAGGTACGCGTCTCCAGAATTGAAGGCATCAAATGCCTCTGGTGAGAAGCAAGCGTCACGGAGTATGGCCCGGCGACGCCTATGATTCATGGCGCTATCCACTTCTAAATTTGTAGTGGATACTCTATCTGCATCCTCTGTAGGGGGAGTATCCGGCGTCCGCCCCATGTCGTCTTCCGCCTCTATGTCCGGTCCTGGAGCCCGACTGGTGGAAGCATGATCGGCAGCCTCACTGGACATATTCTGGCGAGCGTTTTTTCTGTTAAAGAAACATGGACGTCATTACATTTTGAGAAAGACGACAACCACGGAGTAGGGTTTTTGTCATACCTCTGCGCCGGCGTCTCCGTCCTGACCGCCTTCCTTTTTGGCCTACCCGGCCTCGGTGCCTCTTGTTGGCGAGTTGCTGCGGGTTCGGCACGGCGTCCCGAATGCCTTCCCTGTAAAACACCATATGTATATGGTAGGTGAAGTATCTAAAAGGGGATCCTAGTTTTTGTAGTTGGGATTTTGGTTTTTCTTACGAGCGACGCAGGGAGCAGTCCGGGATAGTCGGCCGTAATGGCCACCATGGCATCATCACAGCTCAATTGATAGAACTGCCGGTCTACCAGCTCCACGAATATGTCCGGATCTTCTTCGAGTCCGGGAACGAGGGCCCGGTCAGGGTCCTATGGTTGCGGGGACGGGCTGTTGACCTCCCTTATGGCTTTTCGCAGTTCCTGCCAAAAAATGGCAAGGTGAGTACCTACGATAAAGAATGTGGGAAGAATGGGAGTAAGGAGATATAACTCACCTAGCTTGGAGGGTTGTACATGGAGAATCCATCCTGTGGCTTGATGCGGATGAACTCCTCTTCCTCTCCCTTCAACAGCTCGGACAGGATTTTTGCTAAAGCAGCAGCGTTGTCCGGACCCTTACGCCTGCAATGGGTGGCATCGTCTTCCCCGTTAAAACACCACAGGGGGTGCCCTCGATATTGAAGTGGCTGCACTCCCCGCATTATGCATATTGACATAACCTCGATTACTGTCAATCCTGATTGAGCCAGTGCTTTAATCCGATTCATCAGGTAAAGGACTTCTCCATTGTCTTCCTCCTGTGGGCTTCGTGGGCGCCAGCTTCGGCGTTTTTTCAGAGGAGCATTGTTGAACTCAGGAAGACCCCGCCGAACAAGGTCCGGAAGGGGGACGTCTCCATATAAAACCATTCGGAAGGCCAGTCCTCAGACGTCTTCTTCGGAGTACCAGACAGGTATCTAGTTTCGGCGATGCGCCATATTTCGGCTCCGCCCACTTGATAAAGTGACCCCTCCTGTGTGCGGGGGACGAGGCAAAATAACCTTTTCCACAGCTCGAAATGAGCCTCACGGCCTAGGAATAACTCGCAGAGGGCAACATAACCGGCGATGTGTAATATGGAAGCAGGGGTGAAATTATGCAGTTGGAGGCCGTAAAACTCCAGGAGCCCGCGGAGGAACAGACGGATTGGAAATCCGAGTCCCCTTAATAAGTAAGGAACAAGGCATACCCGCTCCCCGTAGAGGGGCTGGGGAAGCTCTCCGCTTGCTCCCCGCCATTGTAGGTGGCGAGGCCGGCTCGGACGGGAACCATATACGCTGGAGGGAGAAATCCCTTAGTCTGCAGTTCGACTAATCGACTGTGTGGGATAGAACACCTCTCCCAATCACCGGGCTTAGGGCTATGGGGGGAGGAGGAGTTGCGGAGGTCGGCCATGCTAGAGTGGATTTTTCCGAAGCGCGCTCTGATGGATTCTCGCTGGGGGAGGATGATGTGGATTGGATCTAAGAATCCCCATCCCTTTAATAGACAATTTATTTATCTGGCTAGGGGGGGCGAATGTAAAAACTCCCTGACTCCTCATATTCATTCGACGCGTGGAAGATAGCCCTTATTGGGCGCAGAAGCCAAGAGGTCCAACATTTATGGGGCCGGACACTGCTTAACAAACATTCAAAATTTGGAGAAGAACCCGCCTTACAATGCCGAAGACAATGCTACGTGTCGGACTTGACATCATTGAAGCCTGGTTCGGGGGCTACTGAGGGAGTCCTGGATTAGGGGGTATCCGAACAACCGGATTATATCCTTTGGCCGGACTTTTGGACTATGGAGATACAAGATTGAAGACTTCGTCCCGTGTCCGGATGGGACTCTCCTTGGTGTGGAAGGCAAGCTTGGCAATACGGATATGTAGATCTCCTTCCTTGTAACTGACTCTGTGTAACCCTAGCTCTCTCCGGTGTCTATATAAACCGGAGGGTTTTAGTCTGTAGGACAACATACAATCATACCATAGGCTAGCTTCTAGGGTTTAGCCTCTCTGATCTCGTGGTAGATCAACTCTTGTACTACTCATATTATCAAGAATAATCAAGCAGGACGTAGGGTTTTACCTCCATCAAGAGGGCCCGAACCTGGGTAAAACATCGTGTCCCCTGCCTCCTGTTACCATCCACCTTAGACGCACAGTTCGGGACCCCCTACCTGAGATCCGCCGGTTTTGACACCGACACCTGTATTTACAAGAAAGTGAGTGGGAGCTCTTTAGCATTTCTGATATTATATGTGGATGACATATTGTTGATCGGAAATGATACTGAATTTCTGAATAGCATAAAAGGATACTTGAATAAGAATTTTTCAATGAAAGATCTCAGTGAAGCTGCTTATATATTAGGCATCAAGATCTATAGAGATATATCAAGACGCTTAATTGGACTTTCACAAAGCACATACCTTGATAAAGTTTTGAAGAAGTTCAAAATGGATCAAGCAAAGAAAGGGTTCTTGCATGTGTTACATGGTGTGAAGTTGAGTCAGACTCAATGCCCGACCACTGCAGAAGATAGAGAGAAAATGAAAGTCATTCCCTATGCTTCAGCCATAGGTTCTATCATGTATACAATACTGTGTACCAGACCTGATGTGTGCCTTGCTATTAGTTTGGCAGGGAGGTACCAAAGTAATCCAGGAGTGGATCACTGGACAACGGTCAAGAACATCCTAAAGTACCTGAAAAGGACTAAGGATATGTTTCTCATTTATGGAGGTGACAAAGAGCTCGTCGTAAATGGTTGCGTCGATGCAAGCTTTGACACTGATCTAGATGACTCTAAGTCACCAACTGGATATGTATTTTTATTAAATGGTGGAGCTATCAGTTAGTGCAGTTCCAAGCAGAGTGTCGTGGCGGGATCTACGTGTGAAGCGGAGTACATAGCTTCTTCGGAAGCAGCAAATGAAGGAGTCTGGATGCAATTGCCTTGGCAAAGGAATCCAGATTTCACAAAAGAACCAAGCACATCAAGAGACACTTCGATTCCATCCGCGATCAAGTCAACGAGGGAGACATAGAGATTTGCAAGATACATACGGATCTGAATGTTGTAGGCTGATAACCCACAAGTATAGGGGATCGCAATAGTTTTCGAGGGTAAAGTATTCAACCCAAATTTATTGATTCGACACAAGGGGAGCCAAAGAATACTCTCAAGTATTAGCAGATGTCAATTCAACCACACCTGGAAACTTAGTATCTGCAGCAAAGTATTTAGTAGAAAAGTAGTATGATAGTAGTGGTAACGGTAGCAAAAGGTAACAGTAGTAAAAGCAATGTTTTTGGTATTTTGTAGTGATGATAGCAATAGCAACGGGAAAGTAAATAAGCGAAGAACAATATATGGAAAGCTCGTATGCAATGGATCGGTGATGGAGAATTATGCCGGATGCGGTTCATCATGTAACCGTCATAACCTAGGATGACACAGAACTAGCTCCAGTTCGTCAATGTAATGTAGGCATGTATTCCGAATATAGTCATACGTGCTTATGGAAAAGAACTTGCATGACATCTTTTGTCCTACCCTCCCATGGCAGCGGGGTCCTTACGGAAACTAAGGGATATTAAGGCCTCCTTTTAATAGAGTACCGGAACAAAGCATTAACACATAGTGAATACATGAAGTCCTCAAACTACGGTCATCACCGGTAAGTATCCCAATTATTGTCACTTCGGGGTTAACGGATCATAACACATAATAGGTGACAATAGACTTGCAAGATAGGATCAAGAACACTCATATATTAATGAAAATATAATAGGTTCGGATCTGAAATCATGGCACTCGGGCCCTAGTGACAAGCATTAAGCATAGCAAAGTAATAGCAACATCAATCTCAGAACATAGTGGACACTAGGGATCAAACCCTAACAAAACTAACTCGATTACATGATAGATCCCATCCAACCCATCACCGTCCAGCAAGCCTACGATGGAATTACTCACGCACGGCGGTGAGCATCATGAAATTGGTGATGGAGGATGGTTGATGATGATGATGGCAATGGATTCCCCTCTCCGGAGCCCCGAACGGACTCCAGATCAGCCCTCCCGAGAGGTTTTAGGGCTTGGCGGCGGCTCCGTATCATAAAACGCGATGATTTCTTCTCTCTGATTTTTTATCCCTGAAACACAATATATGGAGTTGGAGTTGGAGTCGGAGAGGCAACAGGAGGCCCACGAGGTAGGGGGCGCCCTAGGGGGGCAGGCGTGCCCCCACCCTCGTGGATAGGCGGTGGGCCCCCTGGCCTTCATCTTTTGCAGGTATTTTTCATATTTTCTGAAAAGTTGCTCCCTGAAGTTTTAGGTCATTCCGAGAGCGTTTGTTTCTGCACATAAATAACACCATGGTAATTCTGCTGAAAACATCGTCAGTCCGGGTTAGTTCCATTCAAATCATGCAAGTTAGAGTCCAAAACAAGGGCAAAAGTGTTTGGAAAAGTAGATACGACGGAGACGTATCAACTCCCCCAAGCTTAAACCTTTGCTTGTCCTCAAGCAATTTAATTGACAAACTGAAAGTGATAAAGAAAAACTTTTACAAACCCTGTTTTCTCTTGTTGTTGTAAATATGTAAAGCCAGCATTCAAGTTTTCAGCAAAGATTATAACTAACCACATTTGCAGTAACGCATAGGTCTCAAGTTTACTCATATCAATAGCATAATCAACTAGCGAGGCATAATAATAAATCTCGGATGACAACACTTTCTCAAAAAAATCATAATATGATATAACAAGGTGGTATCTCGCTAGCCCTTTCTGGGACCACAAAACATAAATGCAGAGCACCTTTAAAGACCAAGGACTGACTAGACATTGTAATTCATGGTAAAAGAGATCCAGTCAAGTCATACTCAATGTAAATTAACAATAATGAATGCAAATGACAGCGGTGCTCTCCAACCGGTGCTTTTTAATAAGAGGATGATGACTCAGCATAAAAGTAAATAGATAGGCCCTTCGCAGAGGGAAGTAGGGATTTGTAGAGGTGCCAGAGCTCAGTTTTGAAACAGAGGTGAATAATATTTTGAGCGGTATACTTTCATTGTCAACATAACAACCAAGAGATGGTGATATCTTCCATGCTACACACATTATAGGCGGTTCCCAAACAGAATGGTAAAGTTTATACTCCCCTTCCACCAACAAGCATCAATCCATGGCTTGCTCGAAACAACGAGTGCCTCCAACTAACAAGAGTCCCAAGGGGAGTTTTGTTTGCAATTATTTTGATTTAGTTTGCATAAAGCATGGGACTAGGCATCCCGGTGACCAGCCATTTATCTCGTGAGTGAGGAGAGGAGTCCACTCCTCTTGAGAATAACCCGCCTAACATGGAAGATACGGACAACCCTAGTTGATACATGAGCTATTCGAGCATACAAAACAGGATATTTATTTGAAGGTTTAGAGTTTGGCACATACAAATTTACTTGGAACGACAGGTAGATACCGTATATAGGTAGGTATAGTGGACTCATGTGGAATAACTTTGGGGTTTAAGGGATTGGATGCACAAGCATTATTCCTTCTTAGTACAGGTGAAGGCTAGCAAAAGACTGGGAAGCGACCAGCTAGAGAGCGACAACAGTCATGAACAAGCATTAAAATTAATCAACACCGAATGCAGCAAGCACGAGTAGGATATAATCCACCATGAAAATAAATATCGTGAAGGCTATGTTGATTTTGTTTCAACTACATGCGTGAACATGCGCCAAGTCAAGTCACTTAAATCATTCAGAGGAGGATACCACCCTATCATACCACATCATAACCATCTCAATAGCATGTTGGCACGGAAGGTAAACCATTATAACTCATAGCTAATCAAGCATGGCACAAGAAACTATGATCTCTAGTTGTCATTGAAAACATGTTTATTCATAATAGGCTGAATCAGGAATGATGAACTAATCATATTTACATAAACAAAAGAGGTCGAGTTCATACCAGCTTTTCTCATCTCAGTCAGTCCATCATATATCATCATAATTGCCTTTCACTTGCACGACCGAACGATGTGAATAATAATAATAGTGCACGTGCATTGGACTAAGTTGGAATCTGCAGGCATTCAATAAACAGGAGAAGACAAGGCATTATGGGCTCTTTTGTCAGATAAACAATAATGCATATAAGAGCCACTTCAACAATTTAATTATGGTCTTCTCCTGTCGACCCCCAAAGGAAAGAAAAAAATAAAACTATTTACACGGGAAAGCTCCCAACAAGCAAAAGAAGAACATGAAATATTTTTGGGTTTTCTTTTTAATTGCTACTACAAGCATGGAAATTAAACTGATTAAAAGCTACAACTAATTTTTTTTGGTTTTTCTTAAGGTTTATTAAACACACAAGAAGAAAGCATAAAAAGGGAAATAAACTAGCATGGATGATACAATGAAAAAGTATGAGCACCGACATCTAGAAATGAGTGTGTAAACATAAATGTAATGTCGGTGGGAAATACGTACTCCCCCAAGCTTAGGCTTTTGGCCTAAGTTGGTCTATGGCCACGGCTGGCCTGGCGGATATCCATAATAGTAGCTGGGGTCGTACTGCGATGCAGCGGCTATCAACTGCTGAGCTGCAGCGTGGCGACGAGTGGCCTCCTCTCTCCTCTCGTACTCATCTGCCTCCTCTCTGATAATAGTATATCTTCCTCTTGCTTGATAATCAAAGAAGGCAGGAGCAAGGAGAGTAATACGGACAACACGACGTCTGTCAAAGATTAGTCGATACTGGAGAGGTGATTCGTTCCTCTCGACAAACTGGTGGTGAACCATAGCATTAAAATCTAGATAAGCAGGAGGTAATTCAATATCATCTTCGCGTATGGCTACACCAAGAAAATTAGCTATGCGGGTTGCATAAATTCCACCAAAGAAATCTCCATTAAATCTATTAAGATGCAACCTACGTGCAACAATGGCTCCCAAATTATAAGATTTATCTCCTAACACAACACTCCTAAGAATACTGAGGTCAGGGACACACATGTGACATGCCTCATCTTTACCATTAATGCATCTACCTATGAAGAGAGCAAAATAATGTATAGCAGGAAAGTGAATGCTCCCTATGGTGGCTTGTGTTATATCTCTAGATTCTCCTATAGTTATGCTAGCAAGAAAATCTCTAAATTCAGATTTGCGAGGATCCCTTATACTACCCCATTGTGGAAGTTTGCAAGCAGTGGTAAAATCCTCTAAGTCCATAGTGTAAGAATTACCGTAAAGATCAAACATGACAGTTGGAGAATTACGTGAAGTTGAAAATTCAAACCTCCTCACAAAGGTACTTCTGAGATTGTGATACTGGCTGCACTTCTGTTCCTCGAAGCTCACAAGATCAGCATTACGCAAATATGCGTTGAATTCTTCCTTAATTCCCGCTCGATCCATAAAGTTCTCAGAAGGCCATTCACAAGGACGCACTGGAGCGTCTCTTGGTGGCTCATCATCAGCATCACATATTGCAAGCCTGGGTCCTTGCTTCCTTGAAGAACCACCTTGGAACATTTTCCTAAGCATATTTCTTCCTCTGAAAAATTCTGAATTTTTTTAGTAACTTCAAAATAAAAGTAAACCAAACTCAATAATATTGATAGCAACTACTCCTACAAGTGCCTAGAGCCTATATCATGCATCAAAACTACTTTTGACCATATAAATTTGACATGCAAGCTCAAGAACAGGGACACCTAAGCAGCAAAAATTTGCAATGAATAAAGCACTAGAACAAAAACTAATTGGACCAATGGAGGAGTCACATACCAGGGAGCAATCTCCCCAAGCAGTTTTGTGAGAGGTGCTTTGAGCAAGGAGATCGAAAATGGCAGCAAAACGAGCTTGGACTCGGGTTTGAGCTGGTTATTCGTGTTTGTGTGAGGAAGAAGAAGTGTATGGGTGAAAGGATAAGTGGAGGAGGGCCACCGTGGTCCCATGAGGCAGGGGGCGCGCCCTCCACCCTAGTGGGCAGGTGGTTGACCCCCCCTGCTGTGTTCTCAGTGCCAAATATTCTCAAATATTTTAGAAAAAAATCATATTTAAATTTCAGGGCATTTGGAGGTGCCGCGCATCACCTTCGGCTTGACATTGAAAGTCTTGAGCCATAGGCCGAAATGGGGGTAGATGCAGAGGAAAGCCTCGCACACGGCGATAAACGCCGAGATGTTGAGGACAAAGTTCGGGGCCAGATCGTGGAAATCCAGGCCATAGTAGAACATGAGCCCCCGGACAAATGGGTGGAGAGGGAAGCCCAGTCCGCGGAGGAAATGGGGGAGGAACACCACCCTCTCATGGGGCCTAGGGGTGGGGATGAGCTGCCCCTCTTTGGGAAGCCTGTGCGCAATGCCGTTAGACAAGTATCCGACCTTCCTCAGTTTTTTGATGTGTCTCTCCGTGACGGAGGAGACCATCCACTTGCCTCCCGCTCCGGACATGGCTGGAGAAGGTTGAGGTGGGGTGTCCGGACTTGGGCGCTGGAGCTCGGGTGCGCGGAAATGGATAGGCAAAGGAGGAAGAAGGCGTGGATGAAAAGGTGGATCCTTATCCCCTTATATGGGCGGACACGACTATGCGTCCCCACCAGCCTGGTAAAACTCGCTTATCTCCCAAGCGCCGTAATCAATGGCGCGGTTAGGTTACCCATGCCCGAATTGATGAGAATCCCGGAATAAGGGACACGATCTCTGCTTTGACAAGACGTGCTAAGGAAACCGCCTTGCTAAACGCGCTGAGGTGGGACAGTAAAACGATTCGAATAAAGACTTGGCCGTGGTGTGATGTCACGCTACGGAATACGTCAGCAGATTAGATTTGTGTAAATATTATTCTCTCTATGGCAATATGTGGAAACTTATTTTGCAGAGCCGGACACTACCTTTGTGTTCAAAATCTTCTATGAAGTACTTGGAGGAGGAACCCGCCTTGCAATGCCGAAGACAATCTGCGCACCGGACTCGTCGTCATTGAAGCCTGGTTCCGGGGCTACTGAGGAAGTCCTGGATTAGGGGGTGTCCGGATAGCCGGACTATACCTTCGGCCGGACTCCTGGACTATGAAGATACAAGATTGAAGACTTCGTTCCGTGTCCGGAAGGGACTTTCCTTGGCATGGAAGGCAAGCTTGGCGATACGGATATGTAGATCTCCTACCATTGTAACCGACTCTGTGTAACCCTAGCCCTCTCCGGTGTCTATATAAACCGGAGGGTTTTAGTCCGTAGGGACATACAATCATACCATAGGCTAGCTTCTAGGGTTTAGCCTCTCTGATCTCGTGGTAGATCTACTCTGTACTACCCATATCATCAATATTAATCAAGCAGGACGTAGGGTTTTACCTCCATCGAGAGGGCCCGAACCTGGGTAAAAACATCGTGTCCCTCGTCTCCTGTTACCATCCGCCTAGACGCACAGTTCGGGACCCCCTACCCGAGATCCGCCGGTTTTGACACCGACAAAGACGAAGAGGACGGTGGGACTACGGCTCTACCTAGCTACAACTCGAAACCGAGCTTAATGACAGGGGGAATTACAGTGGTGCTCACAGCGAGGGAGACGACAGCGAGCTCGCGTGGACGCGGGGAGGACTGGAGCGAGGCTAATCGCCGGCAAGGGCGGCGATGTGCGCGTAGATGACGATGTTGATGGCGAATGTACGGACGTCCCGGCTTTATTCGATGCTCGGGGTAGATGCAGCCGAGCACGACAGTTCTCCTGGAGGTCTTCCCAGGTGGTGAGGCACACGTTGGCCGCGGCAACGGTGGCGAGGCGCGCGGTCACCGTGCGAGCTTCCGAGCACCAAATCAATCCAAAGTGGAGGGGCGAAGGGGGATCGAGGGGGAACTGGGCGAGAGGGGTCTAGAGTTTTCGGTGGGCTCCTTTATAGGTAAAGAGGGGGCACGGATGGCCGCCACGCACGCCAAGGCGCGGCCATGGCCGTGGATGGCTGCAACGCCTCTGTTTAGTGAACAGAGAGGTAGAAGGAGAGGGGGAGTTGAGATGGCCTAGCTCCTCTTGCTAAATGGGCCAAAGTTCACAGTGCCATATCCAATCATCTTATTCTACCACTATTTTGCATTTCTCCTCTGTTTCTATTTTAAGTTCGAACCAAATGAATTTTGTTGTAGGTGAAATTTGTCACATAAATACTAGGCATTATTTTGAGCATACCCACAAAGTAGGGAGGCAACTGGAGTTAAATAAGTAAGTGTTTATTCTGAGAAGGTCATTTTATTTGCTGCTGGACCATTTATTAATTTACTTGGAATTTATTTGTGAATCAAATGGAGTTAGTTTCAACATGAGAACTGATCAGAGGGAATTATAGAATAATTTGAACATTTTTGTTTTGTTGTTCGAATAAATATTATTTTTATCTTATTTTAAAATTTTGAATTTGAATTCGGTTTGGATCAAAGTGTGGTTAAGAAAATTAGTTGCGATGACATGGCACCATTAGTGTGTGATTATGGTAGCTTGACTACCCGGGTGTTACAAATATATACTCCTAGCACTACTACTACTAGTAGAGTATGCATGCATGCAATCCTACACGCACAGTACGAGCAGAATAAATCCATCCAGTGAACAGAATGTAACATCGCTCATGCACCCGAATAATTATGTAAGTTATAATAAGATTTGAATAAAGATTTTTTTGTTTAATACAACGGCCGGTGAACATAGGTGCACACTGAATCAGTCTTTCAACCAAATTACCCCGTTCACAGGTTCTTCTATAGCCCATCAAGTTTCCTACATTTGCAAGTTGTTTTGGTTTCCAGGCGACCAAACCCCACAAGGAGGAAGCAGCTGCACACCACGAACGACAGCAATGTGTCGTGCCATGGTAACAAGTCAAAATGCACCCCCCCCCCCCCCCCCCCCCCCCCCCCCCCCCCCCTCTCCTCTATACGAGCATTCAGTTGTGATTTATGGACAGCTGGAAACCGAAAAAACTCCGGACCCATGTGGAAGCTGAACCTTAGTTTTTGGTTACTTGTAGAAATAATACCCTCGGCTGGATGACTTGAAATCAGGAAGCGAGACAGTTAAAAATCGTTTTGTGAGGTGCTGGAACTGCGTAGTGTGAAGTGATGGATGGTTTTCTTCCTGACTTTTAACATCCTCAGTTTCGGTTCCTCTTTCTGGGTCGGTGGGTGATTGATTCCCCTACGAACACAACACATCATTGATCTCCTTATATCCATAAAATGGAGGCCAAAAATAAGTTGATATACTAGCAAATTTGTATGTATGACTGCCTGTATGTAAGTCGTATTTTCTTGGTGTAGACGAGCCGGACTGCTTTGTTGGTCCGATTGCTCACCAAAACGAACTTGTATCAATCTCAAGTCCTGTTGTCTTTCCTCAAATGCGAACTGAGGCCGAAGTCTTCAGTCAGCATCGGTGATGACCATTACACAAGTGGCTACATGTAAAACTTTGATACACCATGAATTGAAAGGCAAATTAAACTCTTAGCCCAAGAGTTTGTGCAATGTCCCAGCTTAGGAAAATTTTACAAGAACATGAGTACATTAGATGTATCTTCTTGAAATATAGATGTAAAGATGTGCTTGGAAGTGCATAGGAATTGGAGGATGTTTACAATCTAGAGCTGGAGAGGGTCGATGAAATGCCGTTGGATCCTGTCTTTGTTGCCGCGGCTGAATGTGTACAGGTCGCCCTTGTCACGGAACAACATGGTCATGCTCTTGGTGAGGTTAGCGACCCGGTTCACAAACGGGAGAAGCGCACGACGGTCGTCAAATCGTGCTCGATTGGTAGTTTTCCATGCCTCTTCGACAAAAATTTCCAGCACAGCGATAGCTACCTCGCTCGTGACATGATGTTGGTTGATATAGCTCTCCAGGGAGCTGGCAACATCCAGCTTGTTCTTGCCATGCTGTGAGCAAGCACACATTTAATAATAGGTTACCTAGTCTGTCAGTTTACCATATAAGACACAACTGCATATAATCAAGGCTCTATACCTTAAATGCAGCCAAATCGTCCATGAAACGTGTCACCTCGCCGCAAGCCTTTACAATGTCAGGGTACCCAAGGGCCCACTTGAATGCTTCATCAGTCGCCTCATCGCCCATACCAACAAGTGAGCCAATGACCAAGGATGGAGTACCAGCAGAGATGACCGAGCACTTCACGTGGTCTTCAAAGCTTGGGATGTGGCTGCTATGGAACCATTCGGATTCCTGCTGGTAATGCTTGCACAGCGTTTGGAACTGCATGCATGCATTTTAGACTAATGAATATGGTTTTGAACTTTTTGATTGTAGGGATGCAGATGGATAGATACATACTGCTTTCCGACAGTGAACAATGCGGTACTTGCGATCTTGTTTCAGCTCGTTCTCAAACTCACTAAAGGTTTTCATTAACTTGACATAGTACCTCTTCAAGTACTCCGGTAAAAGAGTAATAGCACTGTCATCCCATCTGCAGGTATGACTAGTTAGTTTTGCCATTGCCGACATGCATCATAGACACAATACTCGCCACATTTTGAAAACTAAGTTGTATTCTATTCCTTTAAGATGAGATTTTTTTACTAGTAATTTCTCTATTAATATGCAGTTTATATGAAACAAAATTTGAATCATAAGTTCTGTTATAGGACTAATTAATCTATCAAAATCGGTATTATATAATTTGCACCACATATTAATGAAGTAGTTGTTAGTCAAAGCCTTGTCCTGATAAATCAAAATGCGCCTTATCTTTTCAGATGGAGGGGATATATAATACTACGAGGGGATTTTCTCAGGAGATCATTGCTGACTTTTGTATGGCTTCATTGAGCTTCCGACCCTCTTCCAATGTAGCATGCATGTCGAAAGTATCATCCAGTAGGGATGATAGCGCGAATAACTTGGCAAGAATTAGTCGTGCATGTCCATAGTGTTGCTCATAGTGCACAGTGTAGGACCAGAAGTAGCATTCAACTATACGATTCCGAGAGTAGCTTAGCCCCACATCTTCATATAGATCGTTTCCCCACCTAAGATAAGCATAAGGGAACTGCTAAGTTATCACAATGAAAAACTATTAGAGCTAATATAGATATAACTAAGTCTATGCCCAAGCAAGATAGAGCTCATACCGACAAAAAGCCTTGAGCTCCCGTTGGTGAAGACACTGCAGAAGATTAAAGTCAAGCTTTGCAAGCTCTAGTACAGAGGGGTTGCATGCTTGGTCATGCTTGTACTCTGCAATATAATATGGTGCATCTATTCTGTTCAATGTTCTTGGTAATGGTATCTCGAGGTTTCGTTTCACTTGCTCGGATAAAGGGTACTTAAGACTACCCCTCATAGATTCAAGATGTTGTCTTGCAAAACATATGGCATTATCAAGTTCCGGTTCACCATGGATTGCAAGGTAAGCAGCATTGTATAAACATAACAACCCCCTTGGTTCACTAGTAATTGTATCCATGTTGAAGCTTCCATCTTTGCCCTGGAATTGATTGAAAATGTCTGCAAGACGGAGTGGCATATGTTATAAGCTTATTTGTATTAGCTCTTCATTATTCAAATATCAGAATTGCTCTGCATACAACACTTTCTTTACGACATTCGTATGATAGTCAAACAGACACAAGGTGCTGGCCAACTGAGTTGGATGGTGCAGATTGTGCGTCGAACACATACCGGGCCAAACACATCGTACATATAGCATGACTGTTCATATATGAATCCTCTATGTATTTTGTGGGGTAGTGCAATAATTCTTACACACACTAATCATAAAACACATGCCTAAACAGTTAAAATAACAACTAGTATATTGGAAGTGTGAGGATATCCCAAATAGCTATAGCACAACAACTATTTGGATGACGGGCCATTACATTTGGGATGATGTTGTTTCATGCAGCATGTAGTCCTCAATGAATGCAAAAGCTATTAGACATGATATATTCAGTCGTTTGGATAATGTTTTTTCACTAGTGCCAATAAATAACTTGGGCCATACGAGTATGTAAATATTCTTTTGTGTGGTGAATCAGAACCCAATTTATTGATAGTATCCCGTATTACGTCCAACTCTAAATGTGTAAATAATTCAGATAACATATGGATTAACAACATATATAGCTCGCATGGAACCTTAAATTGGCAGCATAGTAAATAGATGAGACATATATACCTGGAGATACCCAACATCCATGCTCTCTAAGCAAACGGAAGTGAAGAGCAACCTCATAGAGGCAATCACTATTGAATTCGCTCTTGTGGATTTCATCTATCACCGTGTTAATCTGTTCTTGAAAGAGGTGATCTATTCCGAGATGCTGGAGTGCATCCAGTAAAGTCATTTTCTCAACCACGCTACCTTTGGACGTCTTAAGCAACTTGTGTATGTCCTCCTTCAGTTTGTCCGCTTTCACTCTCATGCACTTTTCTGATATCTGCACGCATGCAAAGTTGTTTTATGATTAACCAAATGACAACTGCATACTCAAAGTTTACTTATCATTTTATTCCAAATTTTATGATGTCTTTTTAACATGCTTTATTATTTGCAGTTTTTACTTAATAGTCCCTTCCTTCCGATTCAAAGGACCGAACTTGAAATTCACCTCAACCAAGGTAGATCATGAGTGGTGGAATGAATTTCGTAGTTGTAGGACTACCCAAACTGAACCACTGCATTAGGTTGGATTAACTCCGGTGCATGCATGCGTGGCCATAAAATGAGCAGTAAACATTACAGTAATTGCTGAGTTTCTTTTTAATCCTTGCATGCAGAGACTTAATGTGCCTCAAAATCAAAACAAATGATGGAGAGAAATAAAAACGAGACAAAACATTTTTTTTAAAGAAAATCCCTTTGAATCCAATGGGAGGGAGTATCCTTTACTTAATGGTCTGATTGACGACCAATTTATGTATCTTTATCCATGAGAAGAACTTCCAGGAAGAAACAAACCATCACATATTATATCATGAAAGATTCTCGTAACATTGTCAGCACTGATGCGAAGAGTCAGATATATGATAATATGGAAAGCTGAACATGGGTAAAAAGAAAGAAGGGAAAGCAACACTAGAATGCCAATAAACTACTTTTAATTCAGAATAATGTAAACACCCTTTATGCACATGAAACCATTTTTGCTAGGCTTTCTCCTACCACCAGATCTAGTCGTAGACCACCCACATTTACACCCATGTGTGTCTCATAAAGTTAGCTAGTAGACAGTATCCATCGTAAATGGTACACCTACCGAACGTATTGTGACAATATGTAAGATCACACCTAGTAATCATATTTTATTTGTAGCTTTTCTACATGATCATATTTATTTATGTACAAATATAAAGAAATTTCAAAAACTTACACGGTAAGACTGTAGGCTCATTGAAATGTTTTTTTTCTCTGATAATTTGCCTTAGGATATCTTTGTATAAATAGTTCTACATGATCATACTCAAAATGATAAATCAGTTCATGATGATATATAGTTGGATATATTTGTACTGTATGTACCTGGAGAGGCTCTGGATTGTGATGGATGAAGAAGTCGCCCCACACCGATGGCTCGAAGCTACAGACCCTCCTCTCAGGGGCGGCCGTGGCACCAGATGCCATTGGGATTGTGTGTCGTGTGCGGTAGTGCAGGCGCTCGCTTGAATATGGTGTTAGAGTTGCTATTGCTACGTTGGTACGATGGAGAAGAATGCATGAATGACTAGCTATTACCACCGGGCTTTATATACACATGTAGATCATGCAAAGCCAGAGGCCAGAGCTATACAAGTTTAGCAAGAGTCATCTGTTTACTTATTCTTTCTTTGAGAATGGTCCACATACCCATCCATTCATGTTAATCCATCACACGCAGCCAAAACGGTATACAACTTGGCCATTTTTTTGTGTGTATTGGACGCTAGAAGGTATGTACCCAATACCGGATGAAACAGTAATGATAACTGCTCCGGATGATCGACCCACCCACATGCAGGATGAGGTGCCATGTTTTGTCCGGCTCCATGGATCGGTGGAGAGTCCCAGGCACCACAACATCTTCTTAATAATATAATGGTGATGCCCCTTGCGTGCATGCTACAGTTGCATGCATGAACAGCATGCAAACCACGTGCACGAATTAATAGTTTTATTACTGCTGGACAGTACAACAGTAGTATATCCTTGCTGGTTGGCTTCGCTGATTGATTAACTACTCCCATGCATGCATGCATTGCACGCTGTACTCTAATGAAGTTTGGCATCAAATGATTCTATCGGAAAAGAATCACGATCTGATCCCATTTTGGCAACGCCCTATGAGGCATCAATATTGGTTCCATATTGCTGGTACAAACTAACATGCTTTGTACGTGCATCGTCCCATGTTGCGGGTATAGATATCTGAGGTGGAGTCTCCAATATTGATGCCTCATGCACACTGCAATTAGTTAGTAACATCTGCATTACCAACTCGTGGACCTCATCTTCTATCACCGACTCGAGATGGACATCACGTACGACAAGGGTCAGTAAGCATAAGCTAGGGTCCTGACCAGGGAGGGCCAAACTGAAAATAACCTGTTGTCGCTGTTTAAATCACACGCACGTAATTCTCGCTTAAATTTGGAGTGTCACAAACTATTAATGACACAGTGTACTAGAAGATATAAATGAAAACAATTTTACCCGACCGGCCCTATGAGCACCTTCAACGACAAGAAGGCTGAAATAAATCAAAAAAATGCCAACACCCATGGGAAAAGGAAAAAAACATGAAGAATAATTTTAAAACATTTTTAATACCTGACGAATTGTTTTGAAGTATGTGATGTATATCTTTTTTCAAAATTCACAATGAATAATTTTGAAATACATGATGAAGATTTTGTAAAAACACTACGTACTATTTTGAATACACGGTGATCATTTTTCGAATATGAAACGACCATGTTTTATTGTAACACCATGTACAATTATTTTATACACAACGAACAATTTTGAATGCATGATTTTTTTAAATACACATTGAACATTTGTTAAATACACACTGAATAGTATTTGCAAATATATGATTAAATTTTTTTATGAAACACTATGAACATGTTTTGTACCCTATGAAAATAACTTCAAGAAAAATAAAAAGAAAAAGAAAATAAAATGGAATAGAAGAAGAAAATAAACTAAAATAGCAAAGAAAAAAGAAATGGAACAACCTATGTACTAGACTGGTTGAGTAGAGCACGTAAAAGAACACCCAACAAACTCAACATAAAGTGTGAACTGAGCGATACCTTGTGGTGGAACCAAGTCATAGACTTGGCACTGTAGTCGCATTTTCTATATTTATTTCAGACTTTTTGGTCTTGTTAGTTCAATGGCAGGAAATGATCCCATCGACTACGAAGATGTCTATAGTGACTTCGTCAATCTCAAGATATTGTGCTGGCCCAGTATTTCGAGGTGCTCACGTATACAGGGTGTGCTTGTGTGCGTTCATAGAGGTGAGTGTATGTATGTGTATTTAGGCATATACATTGTACTGTGTTAAAAAAATCTCAATATAAAGTGAGGGAACGTAAGGAAAGAAGAAAATCGCTTAATGGATCAGAGCTCATGAGCAGGCGCATGTAGACAACTTCATATATCTCGCGTGTAGGTTTTGCTTAGTGGGCGCCACTATGTCTCGCTTGACGCGACACACAACAACCTCTCACCTCAAGTGGCTGAAAGAAAATGGGACAACCCAGAGAGCGGGAGGTCACAGGCCTTAAAGTGCTCTTTTTTTTCTCGTTTTCACATTTTGTTTTCTTTTCTTCCTTTACTTTTTACTTTAATTTATAGTTCGAAATATTCTAAATAGATATATTACAAAAGTAATTTATATAATATTTATGTTAAACATGCATTTGCAAAGTATTGAAAGTGTAGAGAAAAATGTTTCACATATATACGAAAATCTACGATGTGCACGAAAACAAAACAGATACCAAAACATATATTTTAACAAAAATCATATACTAAAATGGTTTGGTTTATACCAAAAATGTACAGTGTGTATGAAAACAATAGACATCAAAACATATTTTGAAAAAAACATGCTAGTCATGTATTCAGAAAATATTAAAGATGTATTTAAAATGTTAAAAAGGTGTATACACAAATGTTTGGATGTATTAGAAAACGCCTTGTGCGTTAGCTCGACATTATAGTGTAGTGATTGTTAGATAGAATGCACCGAGTACTACTGAAAGCACATCAGCACATGAGCTAAGGGCGACGCTAGAGGCTGGTCGATCGACCCTAATTACGGTCGGTCACCGTGCAGACGTCTAATGCCACTCGCTCATAGCTGTTCGATGGCTTTGTTCCCATCGTCTCTCACGTGTCATGGACACATATGAGAAAAACATGTTGGGACACGGTGGCCGCCCCATCCCCCGCATCGCGCACAGCACGTCCGCCCTCGCCGATTTGCCTCGACACCGACGCTTGCCATCATCAGTCGCAACAACATTGTTGGAACCGATGTATTTCCGTTATGATGAGTAATTGAAAGGGGTTATGCCTGATTCAAAAAAAAAATCATCAGTCGCAACAAAAATGTGGGCTGAACCAGCTTTTCATCACCGTCTCGTTGCATTCATGAAAAATATTGGTTCCAGCTCAACCAAAGATGGTAGCAAATGGGGCGCTGGTTCCGGCAAAACCAAACTCAGGTGGTAGCATTTTGGGCGCTACTTCCAGCAAAATGCCCCACCAGTGGCAGCAAAACGCCTCCCCCGGTCCTAGCAGAAACTCGCCCATGCCGGCGGTCTGGAGCCTCGGTTCCAGCACCATGACTTAGAGCAAGTTAATAATATAGCTAGCTGATGTCTATAAGGAGCCGCCATGTCATTTATAGCCATCATCTACATGCACTTATACAATAATGTGGGCTATAAGGTTGGCTATTACATTACTACCACTACGATAAACGATTTTTGTTGGCTATTACAATACTACCACACGAAAAGATGGAATTGGTGAAGAATCGCTCAGCGAGGGGATGGTTCACTCTCATGCACTGGTAATGGGATATGGTTCACTCTCACACGATAAGCAAAGGGCGTGGCGCAACGAGCAGCGATGGATCCACGCGAATCGCATGGCGCGCATGATCAGCGGAAGTTTTGTCCGGTCGACCGAACAGAAGTGTTTACCATTAGCTAACGGGTTGGGTGTTTTTTCGGAGAATAAGGGTTGGGTGTTTTTTTTTTTGGAGAAAACGAGTTGGATGCTGTGGTCGGCCCATCTTATCACTCGCTTCCAGATCATGTTTTCCGGCAAGGAGCCGAGAAATCCTGATAGTGTGTACTAATGTAAAAAAAGCAATATCAATATTAATTAATACATCAGCTCAAAAGATTAAATAACACATCTAATATACTTAACCAAGTGGAATTTAAAAAAAATAGACAAAAATTGACACGGCAAAATTAATTTCCTGTATTTATTTTTCTTCACCAAAGTACGCCATATTACCATAACCATTCATGTGTTATGTTATGTTTTCTACTTTCTCTCTGTAACTAAATATAAGACGTTTTTAAGTCCTTATAAGTGTTCCATGATGTTTGGGAAAAAGTGCAGTTTGCAGAATCAAGTGGCTATAACGATAATCTTAAAAATTACGGTGGATGGGTTCGAAGATAAATATCTTGGACTAACGGTTCCAAAGGAATGAATGAAGGCTGGTAACTTGGCAACTTTCAATCTACTAATGAAAAGGTTTTGAAAAGTCTCCCTAATTGGATTGAAAAATAAGCTTCTTCTGGGCTGAAGGAATACTTAATAAAATTAGTTATTCAGGCTTTACATGTGTATGAAATGGGTATCTTTATGTTTCCGGCTTCCCTTTGTGAGGAGTTACCCAGATTATCAGGAATTTTTTGGTGGGGAGATGAGGAAGACAGAAGGAAAACTCATTGGTTAGCATGGGACAAATTAACAATGTCTAAAGATAAGGGAAGTATGGGATTTCGGGATCTCAGATTATTTAACCAAGGCCTCTTATAGCTAAACAAGCATGGCGGTTATTGGTTCATCCGGACTCGTTGTGTATTAAGATGATGTAGGCAAAGTATTATCCTTAGGAACATATTCTTGATACGATGTTTCCACAGTCTACATCAGTGACTTGGCAAGGTATGATGCATGGTCTGGAACTGCTTAAGAAGGGAGTTATTTGGCAGGTTGGTGATGGATTTGGCATTAATATTTGGAGGGATAATTGGTTACCCAGGCTCTGATCTTAAATTTCAGCTAAAAGGCATAATACTAGATTGAAGTGGGTCTCTGATATGTTCTTGAGTGGGAGAAAGGTTTGGGGTGAAAATTTGATTAAGTATCTTTTCTATCCCCATAATGCAGAGCAGATTCTTAATATTCGTATTCACGCATTTGGGGATGGGGATTTTATTGCCTGGCAACATGAGAAGAACAATATGTTGGGGAACATAGCAGAAATTCAATTTTTTTTTGAATATGTACTGCAAGGCAACAGCCTCACAGCTCTTTATTGAAAACAACAAAGAACAAAGTCCTATTACAAGTCCAAACAAGTAAAGAAAAGAGGAAGACATAGATACTTACAAAGTTACAACCCAAGCAGGGCAAAGAAAAACACTACCTAAGGAAAGTTAGAGATCCAAGTTAAAAGGCTATCCTTGTATTTACATTTAATCCTATGAGAAAGAAGGGTTATGTCATGGATGAAGTTATGCCTCCATGCGCTGAAAGAAGGTGTCTCATTCCTGAAAACCTCGCCATTCCTCAAGATCCAAATATTCCAAGCTGCTGTAAAGACCACTTCAGTGAAGAAAGAATGCCCAAAATCCTTCCTAGCCTTTACTGCCATGTTGTAAGTTGTCATCCCAGGTTGTGGGTCCCAGATAATCTGCAAGTAATTCCAGACTCTAATGCTAAAATTACAAGAGAAGAACAGATGTGCACGATCATCATGGATCAGATATGGACATAGGACACAAGTATCATCTTCCACATGCCAATGCCTTCTGAGTAGCATGTCTCTGGTGTTTAAACGATCTCTCAGTAGTAACCAACCAAACATTTTGATTTTCAATGTACATGAAGATTTCCAAATCCATTGGAAGATTGGATCAACAACAATATGCTGATGCTCATACACATAGACGGATTTGGGTCTGAAACAACCCTTATGAAAAGGCCAAATCCATGCGTCATGATTTGCAGAGCAAGAATAATCATGAGTCAGCTGTTGAAGACATTCAAGCTCAGCAAAGGCCTGTGTAGAGATGGGCAAATGCAAATTTGAAAAAAACTCCTGGGAAAGCACATCAGACACTGAAAGCTGCTCATCAATAACAAAGGAGAAGAGCCTGGGAAATTTTTCACTGAGACAGGAACCCTTAAGCTCAACCATCCATCTGTCAGACCAAAAGAGAATGGACCTGCCATCACCCAACGCTGGAGTAGCCATCTGACAGTATTTGTCAGCCAATTTAAACACATCACACCACCAAAAAGATCCACAGAGTGTGGTAGTATGAGGGACAGAGTTAGCATAGTAAGCATTCCAAATAAGGCCAACCCAGGGGATGTCATGATGATTATAAAATTTGTGCAAGAACTTCATAAGCAAGGCCTCATTCTGCACCCTGAGATTAAGCACACCAAGGCCCCCTTTGTTTTTTGGTAAGCATACCAAGTCCCAAGCAGCCAGAGATTGTCTTGGAGTATCAGAGTTTCCTCTCCATAGACATTGTCTCTGAATCCTTTCA
Organism: Triticum urartu; assembly: GCF_003073215.2. Classification (NCBI taxonomy): domain Eukaryota; kingdom Viridiplantae; phylum Streptophyta; class Magnoliopsida; order Poales; family Poaceae; genus Triticum; species Triticum urartu. The sequence goes on from NC_053023.1 coordinate 5,994,311, forward strand.
ATTTGCTTCAAAATTCCAGTTGGGATGACTAGTGTGAACAGGAAGTATATGGGCATTGATGTTAAAACAGAGTGGAGCAACTGCAACCTGCTACCTTGATTCAGAAAACATGAAGTCGCAGACAATCTTCTTTCAATCCTATGCACAAGGGGCATGAGGTCTTGGATTGAGGGCCTTGTAGTCCCCATGGGTAGGCCCAAGTAAGTAAAAGGCATGGTTCCTATGCTACATCCAAGAATTGAGGCCAACCTGTTAGCTTTATCAGATGACATGTTCATAGGCACCATAAGGGATTTTGTAAAATTCACAGATAATCCTGTTGTCGCAGCAAAGACATCAAGCATGTCTTTAAGAGCAAGCAGTTGGTAATCAATAGCAGGCAACACAATTAGTGTATCATCGGCATACTGAACAATGGGGTAATCCTGGCTGTTGGAAGGGATTGGCAAAGTCAGAATTCCTTTACTGCACATGTCGTTGACAACAGACTGAAGCAGGTCAGCGGCAAGGACAAAAAGAAGAGGTGACATTGGGTCTCCTTGCCTGACTCCTCTCTTACATTTAAAATGGTTACCAGGAACACCATTAAGAAGCACAGAAGAAGAACCAGAAGACAAAATAGATTGCATCCAGGAGATCCATTTGTCATTAAAACCCTTGTATCTTAAGATTCTAAGAATGGCATCATGCTCAATAGTGTCAAAGGCTTTAGTAAAATCCAATTTCAGCAGCACTATTGGTCTCTTTGAGGCATTACACTGGTGGATATACTCAAAGCACCAAGCTAGACAATCCTGAATAGACCTGGATTTAATAAACCCATATTGGTTTTTATGAATACAGGAAAGGATGACCTTCTGCAACCTGTTTGCCAAAAGTTTAGTGAGGAATTTCAAATAGGTATTTGTCAAAGATATTGGTCTGTAATCATTCAAACCCTCAGGTGAAAGCTTTTTTGGAATCAAGGTTATGAGAGAACTGTTGATACACTCCAAATCAAGGTGCCCCTCAGACAACTCTTTGACCAGTTGATGAAAGTCATCTTTAATTATGTGCCAACACTTCTTAAGAAAAAGGCCAGTGAAACCATCTGGCCCAGGTGCTCTGTCAGGAGGCATTTCCTTAATAACACAATCAATTTACTGCTCAGAAAAGGGCTTGGTCAAGTCGCCTAGTCCCTGAACCTTCTTAATAATATTTGGCATATCAAAACCCATTTGTGTATTATTTGTGCATCCCATCCTCTGCTTGAACTCCTGCAAAAATAATCCAGCAATTGATGCATGATCAGAGGTCACTTGCCCATCATCAGAAGTTATACTAGAAATAGAGTTATTCCTGTATCTCTCTATGTCCATGGCATGGAAAAATTTGGTGTTTTCCTCTCCCACTTTAATGTTTCTAATGGTATATCTCTGCTTCCAGTAGATAAATTGCAACCTTAGAGTTTCCTCCAAATGTAACTTTACAATTTTCCTGAAAATTTCCTCAGGCCCAGACAAAGGCCTTAACTTCTCAAGACCATCCAGACAAAGAATTACTTTATTGCAGTTGGAAATTAGAGCCTTGACGGTAGAAAGGCTAATGTGCCAGTGTTTGAGTGCCTGCCTCACAGCTTTGAACTTTGCAGATATTATAGCAGCAGAAGATCTCTTATGAAGTGGCCTACTCCAAGATTCACTGACACAATCAAGAAAACCAGGCAAATTAGTCCAGTAATTTTCAAATCTAAACACTTTGGCCTTGGGAATAGTGGTTTTGATTTGCACCACACATGGCACATGATCTGAAGTGGTTCTAGCCAGAGGAAGGACCATAGTGTTAGGATAAGAACATGTCCATGAAGGGGTTGTAAAAAACCAATCAATCTGTTCAAGCAAAGGAGCAGTTTGCATATTTGTCCAAGTGTATCTTCTGCCCTTGATAGGTAATTCAATTAAGCCCAGGTGCCCAATAACCTCATTAAAGATGAACATGTCATTAATATCACCACCTGGTTTATTCCTATTATCCATTGATCGCATGAAATTGAAATCACCCAGTAACAGCCAGTTAGCATCATCAGGGATAATTATATCATGTAACCAATTAATAAAATTATCTCTAGCTGGATTTTGACAGGGACCATAGACTGAAACTAGAGTCTAGGTTTGAGAGTTATGAACAGACATGAACTCCACCATAATACCAAAACTATTGGACTCAATTAGCTTCCCGGCAAACAAAGCAGTATTCCATACGACTAACAACCCACCCGAGGCTCCAGATGAAGGCACATGGATAAACTGATCAAAACGTCATGGACAACACTTACGGATGAAACGCTGATCAATGACCTCACATTTTGTTTCTTGGAGGCAAACAATGGAACAAGCACTTTCATCGATTTTCTGACGAACTGCACGCTTTCTGTCATCTGAATTCAGACCTCGCACATTCCAACAAAGAACTTTCCAATCTCTAACATCATTGTGATTCATTACAGACCATAATTAAGTAACAGCAAAAGACTGTCACATAATGATAGTACTAGTTCAGCCAAGGGATAGCATAAAAGTTCAGACAAAGCCTAAAAGATAAGTGCAGATAAATGGTTTTCACAAGGGTTAACCATAAACCCCACCAAATGAAACGATCAGCTATCATTGGAGCTAGGAGGAGCAGAAGACTTGCAAGAAGAAGCCTCAAGCTTCTCCTTAGTGAGCTTCTCCGGCCCAATGCCGAGGCGAAGGCCAACCTGCTGTAGCACATTGAGTGGCGTGGGCGGCGGCACAGTAGGTTTATCTGCATCGTGAGGAGGAGCCCGCGGTAGTTTGCCATCCACAGTAACCTTGCGCTTCTTCTGAAGCTTTGCTGCAGGTTTCTTCTTAGGGGACTTGGCTGGAGTAGAATGCCTGAAGCCATCACGTAAGGCTGAGAGCCTGGCACTGCGCCTAACCTCAGACTCAACAATCACAGACTTTGGTTTACGAGCACGAGCTGGACGCTGACTTGGGGCTGCAGAGAAATTGAAGGCATACATCTCAACCGCAGAAAAAGCTGGATCAACCATGGCACAATCGTCAGCAACATTGTCAAAACAAAGTGCATGAGCAACAGGAGGCCTCCTTGGAATATTCACCATTCGACGAACAGGTGAAGGATGAAAAACCAGTTTGTTCTTCATAGCAGAATAAGAAAAAGATACCTCTCAAGAGCGCTTAGACAGTAGAACTGGTTTGAAAGGACTGAAGAACTGTAACCCTCGAGGAATGTGCATTGTATCAAAGACTGGCATCATACGCTGAAAAGATCTTGTCCATTGCATTACCGGAGGAAGCTCTGGTCTGAAAACTGTCAGAACTTGACCAATAACAACATGAGGCTGGATCAGAGGAGGCACATAAGCTGCCACAACACCTTGCTGATTATTGACAGATCCCTCAGCAGAATCAACAGGCCCCGAGTTCTCTAAAACCACTGACTCTTGAGAAGCAGGAAGTGCTTCATCCTCATGAATCTCCTCAATAATGACATTGTCATGCTGGTTATGAGGCTGCAAATCATCATTATGAGCATGAGGGTCCTCATTCCAACCCAGCTCTGGAAACTCAGGCATGACAAAGTTAGCATTATCAAAATGCATGTTTCCGGGCAACGGATGAGGGTTTCCATTGAAAGGCATCGGATCTTCATCAGCTGGCATAATGTCAGCAAATTCTGCAGAGAGCACATAGATAGGTGCTGTCCAAGAAAGACGCGTAGCTCCAAAGTCTGCATACTCACGATAGACAACATCCCTAGGTACTTGCTGAGGGCTTGGGAAAGAAACATAAACAAGAGTCCTGACTAGCCGCGGATCATCCTGATGCCAGATATGAAAACGACCAAAGGTGCTAACTGCCTCAGAAATATGCTGTGTTGTGCGGTAGTCCAAAGGAACACCTAACATCATAATCCAGCCCCTACGAAAACCCTGAATAGCTCTGTGATTGATGCCTTGATCATGAGGAACAAACCGAACAAAGTGACCATTGCCAAGATCATAAGGAGGATGATTTATAATGGCATGCCTAGATGCAGGAGATCGGAACTCAAACAAACCAACACCTTCAATCCATTGCTGATCACTAAGAACGTCATGGTGAAGCTGAGTCATCACAAAATCACTAACCAGTTGCCGGAAGTGATGAATCTGTCCAGGTGGCGGCGGAGGCTCAACAAAGCCAATGGCAAACTGCTCATGGCGACGGTCTGGCGCAATGGCTGGAGAGTAGAAAGTCCAAGGCACGCGGGTTGGCCCTCCATCGATGAACTCAAACCCCGGTGGAAGGAACTCAAGAGGATCCAGAGGAAAATTTGCCATGTCTTGCTCTGGTGGAGGTGGAGCAGGTTGGTGGTGCACGGGAAGTGGTGGAGACGTGACGTGACTCGTCTGCGCCGGCGCGTGGGTCGTCTCTATACCCGAGGAGTCCCTAGGCGATGGAGTAGTAGGCTGACTCGTGGCGGGCATGGGAATCAACAGTGGAGATTTTTCTGGATTTTGTTTCATGTGTTTAACTCTCCAAACATAACCATTATCCTGGGCCCAATTAATGCAATCCCGACGACGATGACCATAACGTGAGCAAGCCTGGCAAACAGGACAAGAGACCGACAAGTGGCCCCGCTGATGACAGTTGGAACAAGTTAGAACTCGGTCCACCATGTCATTGACCATCTCATCAAACAAATCAGCAGCTTCCTGAGTATACGGGATATCCATTGGCTGGGTGGTGGGCTGTAGCCCGTCATGGAGGGCTGGCCCAACATGGGATGCAGAAGAAACAGGTGCAGACGAGAACAAACTAACAGCCTCAGGTGAATTCCGTTGAATCCGCGGCGGGTCAACAGAACCGAAAACAATCGACGGAGAAGCAACAGTCCACTGGAGATTCGCCGGTGGCGATGGTCGAATGATCAAACGCTCATTTGCCGGGACAACATATCCAGCATCAGAAAGTGTATCAATACAATCCTGCGTGGCCGGATATCTATAACCCTTGCATGCATCATAGCTTTGGAACGTTGCAAAAGACATTTTCTTTTGCACAGAACCAGAAGATCTAAAAGAGGACTTAGACGGTGGTTTATGCATAGCGATCATCCCAAGCGCCGCCCGTCTCTTAGATGGGCTAACTAAGATCCATTCCGCATCACTTTGCAGCTTCCAAAGTTTAAACTCGTGAACCCAATTTGGTCCTCCACGGCCCCAAAGATTAAAATAACATTTGAATTGTGGGCAAGCAAAAGATCGAAGATCAACAATAAAGAAACCAACTTGCTTGGAAGAAACGTTGAAGGAATAAACCTTGTCACGTAAACATGAGACACCCAACTCGATCACAGATCCACCAACAGCAGCCTCTAGAGCCGCCGCCACAGAATGATCATCAAGCCTGAAAACATGACGGCTAAAGGACACCACCAACGTGAAGTGACCTGTGTCCTCCATAGGGTGGACCGAAAAACCAGTAGATCTGAAAACTTTATCCGCAAACTCCAAACCCTTGGAGAGGTCCAAGCCAAGGGTTGATCCCGATGAGAAAACCATGACCCCTGAGTGAGGGGGAGACGCCAGAGAGATTGGTAGGGAAAGATCAGGGTTTTAGTGGTGGTGGGAGGAGATCGCCGGAGGTGGGAGGTGGGGTGGGAGGTGGGAGGTGGGAGGTGGGAGACGCCATCTTCCATGTGCCCATCTTCATCGCATCATAACTTCCTCATCCGAAATTCAAAATTTTCTACGCATCACCAAGATCAATCTATGGAGAAGTCTACCAACGAGGGAAGGAGAGTGCATCTACATACCCTTGTAGATCGCTACGCGGAAGCGTTCAAGTGAACGGGGTTGATGGAGTCGTACTCGTCGTGATCCAAATCACCGATGATCCTAGTGCCGAAAGGACGGCACCTCCGTGTTCAACACACGTACAGCCCGGTGACGTCTCCTACGCCTTGATCCAGCAAGGGGAGAAGGAGAGGTTGGGGAAGACTCCATCCAGCAGTAGCACGACGGCGTGGTGGTGGTGGAGGAGCGTGGTACTCCAGTAGGGCTTCGCCAAGCACCGCAAGAGACGAGGAGGGAGAGGGGTAGGGCTGTGCCAAGAAGGAGAGGAACTCATCTGCAGCCCCAAGTCCTCAAGTATATATAGGGGAGAGGGAGGTGTTGGGAAACGTAGTAATTTCAAAAAATTTCCTACGCACACGCAAGATCATGGTGATGTATAGCAACGAGGGGAGAGTGTGATCTACGTACCTTGTAGATCGACAACGGAAGCGTTTGGTTGATGTAGTCGTACGTCTCCACGGCCCGACCGACCAAGCACCGAAACTACGACACCTTCGAGTTCTAGCACACGTTCAGCTCGATGACGATCCCTGGACTCCGATCCAGCAAAGTGTCGGGGAAGAGTTCCGTCAGCACGACGGCGTGGTGACGATCTTGATGTACTACTGCTGCAGGGCTTCGCCTAAGCACCGCTACAATATTATCGGGGACTATGGTGGCTGGGGGCGCCGCACACGGCTAAGAATAAGATCACGTGGATCAACTTGTGTGTTTCTGGGGTGCCCCTGCCTCCGTATATAAAGGACTAAAGGGGGGGGGTGCGGCCGGCCTAGGAGAGGCGCGCCAGGAGAGTCCTACTCCCTCTGGGAGTAGGATTCCCCCCAATCCTAGTTGGAATAGGATTCGCGGAGGGGGGAAAGGAGAGAGAGGGGCCGGCCCCCTCTCCTTGTCCTATTCGGACCAAGGGAGGGGAGGGGCGCGCGGCCCATGTAGGGCTGCCTCTTCTCTTTTCCACTAAGGCCCACTATGGCCCATCACTAGTAGAAAAAGGGTCAAACGTGAAGCACATTAGTGCCAGTTTGAATTAGAGCCGGCACTAATGTGTACATTAGTGCCGGTTCGTGGCGGCGATCAATAGTACCGGTTCATGGCGAACCTTTAGTACCGGTTCATGCAACGAACCGGTACTAAAGAGGCTGCATCAGCCTGCGGTCAGGCTATGGCCCCACCATCACCATTTAGTGCCGGTTCTTACCACGAACCGGTACTAATGAGGTTATGGCAAGCTGTTTTTAGTCCCACCTCGCCAAGAGAGAGGCAGTATGAGCGGTTTATAAGCCGTGAGTGCACAGACAATGACGAAGAGTTGCAATGCTCACCTACATGTTGATTAGCTTCAAGCCTTGCGGAATAGCATAGATTGCACTGAGCTATGTGCAGTGCAGTCTACACTATTCTGAATGGCTTGAAGCAAATTAACCAGCATTGCACCTCTTTTTTATTTTTAATAACTTATTTAAACTCCGGACTTCTTTTGTGTTCAGTATGCAGCATTTAAAGCGACGTCATCAATTTCCAACATGTTCTGACATCATTTGTTGTTTTTCGGTCATTTACCTAATTGTTTAGAGAGCTAAATGACCGTGAAATTGAAAATCACTACAAAAGGAATCCTGAAAATGTTGAAACTTGGTATGGTATCATCATATCACCCGCATAGCATGCGCGAAAGAGTAGAGAGGGTCACGACAAAAACTGGACCGCACTTCGTGTACAAACTGGACAAACTCTTTCCGAGTATCAGGGTTTCGGAGTCCGGAGTGGGTACTAATGTGCATCCCACCAATCAGGAAGAATCACACGGATCGTGTGTTTCTTTCTAGCTCTTGCGAGTCGTTGGATCAAGGGTGTGTTTCTTCCTAGCTCATGTGAGTCGTTGGATCGAAACTACCACAATCACTTTGTGAGCCAGACGACCCTATATATAGCCCACCTCTCGCCTTCCCTGCATAAGTCTTTCAGTTCATCGACTACATACATCTACCAGTTCATCGACTGCATACATCTACCAGTTCATCGACTGAATACAAATCATTCGGATTCGCCATCATACGTCCAACCGTGCATTTGATATGCCTATATATGCATCACGAGCCACGGTTGGGCTGTATGATGGCGATACCGATTGGATTGTTCTAGATCCGACATAAAAGGTTTGATACAACTTCTTTTTTGTGACATAAGAGCTATCTCTCCTCCTACCTATTTTAGTTACACAACTACCTATTTGTGCCAAATTTTCACTTTTGCTGTTGCTCTTGCATCATAAGCATCCATGTTAACTGGACTTACAAGTAATGCAATTTAACCAAACTATCTTGTGATCTTCGCCAAGAGAGAGGCAGTATGAGTGGTTTATAAGCCGTGAGTGCACAGACAATGACGAAGAGTTGCAATGCTCACCTACATGTTGATTAGCTTCAAGCCTTGCGGAATAGCATAGATTGCACTGAGCTATGTGCAGTGCAGTCTACACTATTCCGAATGGCTGAAGCAAATTAACCAGCATTGCACCTCTTTTTTATTTTTAATAACTTATTTAAACTCCGGACTTCTTTTGTGTTCAGTATGCAGCATTTAAAGCGGCGTCATCAATTTCCAACATGTTCTGATATCATTTGTTGTTTTTCGGTCATTTACCTAATTGTTTAGAGAGCTAAATGACCGTGAAATTGAAAATCACTACAAAATGAATCTTGAAAATGTTGAAACTTGGCATGGTATCATCATATCACCCGCATAGCATGCGCGAAAGAGTAGAGAGGGTCACGGCAAAAACTGGACGCACTTCGTGTACAAATTGGACAAACTCTTTCCGAGTATCAGGGTTTCGGACTATACAAAAATAAATAATGCAGAAAATAAAAAAACCATACAAAAAAATTACTCAAAAATAAATAGAAGAAAATAAATAATGCAGAGAGGAAAAAACTATATAAAAACTACTCAAAAATAAATAAAAGAAAATAAGTAATGCAGAAAAGAAAAAACTATATAGCAAATTTGTTGGCACACTGCCCTGTGGGTCTACCAGACCTAGGGTGTGCAAATGCAGGCCCAGGAGGGCCAGCAGACCCACAGGGCAGCGTGCCCTAATTAATTAGGCCCAGAAGCCTGCTATATAGAGGAGTTCGAAGAGGTAGCCGCGGTTGGGTTTATAAACCAGTGCGGCTGCCCTTCGCCGGGCGAGGTGGGACTAAACTTTGGGGTGGCCACGCAAGGCCTTTAGTACCGGTTGGTGGCTCCAACCGGTACTAAAGGCCTCCCCTTTAGTACCGGTTGGTGGCTCCAACCGGTACTAAAAGCCTTCGTTTCCCGCCGCTTGGCCTGGCGAAAATAGGCCTTTAGTACCGGTTCGAGCCACCAACCGGTACTAAAGGCCCATCCTATATATATAGCTCTTACGAAAATTTCAGTTTCATCCCCACTTCGTCTCCAACCTCCGCCGCGCGCGCCGCTCGATCCCGTCGTCGCCGCCCGTCGCCGTCGTCATCGTCGCTGTCCCCGCCGCCGCCCGTCATCGTCGTTGTCTCGCGCTGCCGCCCCGAACGCCGCAGCCGTACGTCTCTCTCTCGCTCCCGCACACACATACACACACATACATACACACACATACACACACACACCGGCGCCCCCACCCCGTACGCCGGCGCCCCCGCTCGTACGTACGGGGCGGCGGCGTACGGGGCCGCACACACACACACATATACCACACACACACGCATACACACACACATACACACATACGTACACACATATACGTATATATACACACACATGCATACACACACACACACAATTTTTTTACTTATTTTCTGTTTTTTTAGAAAAGTTAATTAGATGATCGAATGTTAGATTAATGTCGAATGTTAGATTAATTAGCTAGCTAGATAGAAAAATTTAGGTAAGAAAATTAATATAACTAGTTTATTTTTAGTAAGAAAATTTAGGTATATGAGATTAGAACTAGTTGAATAATTAATATAACTAGTTTATTTTAGTAAGAAAATTTAGGTATATGAGATTTGATGATCTAATTAAAATATTATTTGTTAATGAGTTTTTCTGTTTATTTAATTTTTTATATATTTTGAGTTTATATAAATGTTAGATTAATGTCGAATGTTAGATGAATTAGATAGAAAAGTTAAATATATAGTAATGTCAATTGAATATATAGTTAGATATATTAATGTCAAATGTTAGATGAATATATATTTGGCTAGATATAGGTGTTTAATGTTTCACCTATATGAACATAGAAAATGTCATCTGACGACGAAAAAGATTTTATTTTGTGCGAACACTGTGAAGACCAGCGCGGCCTGTGCGACCAAAATTTCCTTGTTGATGGTAGGCGCTTAAGCATCAAGCTGGATGAGACATTCGAAGTTGATACAGTAAGTCACTTTGTCAATTATTATTTGAATGCAAAACTTATGCTTCATTTGCTTCAACTTATAATTTTAAATTTTCACTATTCTACTATAGCGCATCCCCTGCCATGCAAGAATTTTTGTCTTGGATAAGATAGGTTTTAGTGCTATAGATGATATGGAGGTAAAGAGAGTTTACTTGAAGACGGAGCATGGGTATACTTTCAACGTCAAATTATATAATGGAGACACATACACCCATTTTGAATGCAAAACTTGGCAAGCACTATGCAAGGCTTATGCATTTGAGCCTGATATGGTTATCACCTTTGATATTCGTCCGGAAGATGATATTGAAGGTAATATAGAGATCTGGGTCGATGTGCAAACGCCTCCAGTTCTACCATTTGGTGAGTTTTTCTCAACCATGCATGCATATGTTTATGTCTTTCATACAGTTTATTCAAAAATAGTTGACAACTAATTTGTATTGTCAGCTTATTTCGGTTCAAGCAAACATGTCCGGCGCTTGGTAGACAGGACCTACTACTGCCCCGGGGCTCAACTAAACTGCGAGGAGATAAGTCATTATGTTTCATGGCTTGAGGATCTTAATATTGTCAAGACAATTTTTTTTCCTAAACTTTGAAATGTTAGTACTCAAAACATGCGACCAATGGTGATCGTATTGAACTACGGTCACATCTATAATCAAAAGATGGTAAGATTTTAAATATTTGTCCTTAAATAGTGCATCTTTTGCATACATTATTTTTTAAGCTAAACTTTCATTGCTTAATATATTAATTACTATACGATGTTGTTCAACAGGGACTTCCGATGACAGTTGTGCCTCAGTGGATCGAGACAAAAGGTCGCATGTCAATGGTTAGCTTACGACTAAGATTTCCTACATTGCACATGAGTGCATTCAGGATTTTTGAAAGCGAAGAATGCTTAATAGTGAAAGATTGGAGCAAAATTGTTAACGATCGCAGAGAAGTACTAGGGGACAGTAAGGTGAAGCGCAACCCAATATTAGGAGACAGATTCATCTGCATGCTCCAGTATGATGAATCAGGAGAGCTATACATGTTCTATGCTATTCTACCTGAGAGGGAGCAGCAGGATCAGTAGCTAGTAGTTCATGCTCTTAATTAGTACTTGTCTCATGTCCGTGTCCTGAACTTCGATCTTGGTGACGATTATGTTGAACTTGATGATATCTTTGCTTCTGTTACAAAGTGAATGTTTCCTCTTTAAGCTAGCCAGCGTTGATGATGATTAGATAGCTAGCGCGGTAATGACTATGATGATTAAATAGTGGTAATTAGACGACTACGATGATTTTTAGCTAGCTAGAGTTTATTTATTTATTAATATGCGATGATGATGATGATGATGACGACTACAACTCATTATAACGTAAAACAATCCTAAATTAAATTGATAACACAAATTTAATTGAAAAATAAAAAATAAAACAAAAACCCACAACCATTTAGTACCGGTTGGTGTTACCAACCGGTACTAAAGGGCTCCCGGCCCCCGGAGCTGGCTCGTGCCACGTGGTTCCCCTTTAGCACCGGTTCGTGCTGAACCGGTACTAAAGGGGGGGGCCTTTAGTGCCGAAACGTTAGTGCCGGTTCCATAACCGGCACTAAAGGCCCTTACAAACCGGTGCTAATGGCCCGTTTTCTACTAGTGCATATAGCTCCCGGGGGGTTCCGGTAACCTCCCGGTACTCCGGTAAAATCCCGATTTCACCCGGAACACTTCCGATATCCAAACATAGGCTTACAATATATCAATCTTTATGTCTCGACCATTTCGAGACTCCTCGTCATGTCCGTGATCACATCCGGGACTCCGAACAAACTTTGGTACATCAAAATGCATAAACTCATAATATAACTGTCATCGTAACCTTAAGCGTGCGGACCCTACGGGTTCGAGAACAATGTAGACATGACCGAGACATGTCTCCTGTCAATAACCAATAGCGGGACCTGGATGCCCATATTGGCTCCTACATATTCTACGAAGATCTTTATCGGTCCGACCGCATAACAACATACGTTGTTCCCTTTGTCATCGGTATGTTACTTGCCCGAGATTCGATCGTCGGTATTCCAATACCTAGTTCAATCTCGTTACCGGCAAGTCTCTTTACTCGTTCTCTAATACATCATCCCGCAACTAACTCATTAGTTGCAATGCTTGCAAGGCTTAAGTGATGTGCATTACCGAGAGGGCCCAGAGATACCTCTCCGACAATCGGAGTGACAAATCCTAATCTCGAAATACGCCAACCCAACATGTACCTTTGGAGACACCTGTAGAGCTCCTTTATAATCACCCAGTTACGTTGTGACGTTTGGTAGCACACAAAGTGTTCCTCCGGCAAACGGGAGTTGCATAATCTCATAGTCATAGGAACATGTATAAGTCATGAAGAAAGAAATAGCAACATACTAAACGATTGGGTGCTAAGCTAATGGAATGGGTCATGTCAATCAGATCATTCACTTAATGATGTGATCCCGTTAATCAAATAACAACTCCTTGTTCATGGTTAGGAAACATAACCATCTTTGATTAATGAGCTAGTCAAGTAGAGGCATACTAGTGACACTCTGTTTGTCTATGTATTCACACATGTATTATGTTTCCGGTTAATACAATGCTAGCATGAATAATAAACATTTATCATGATATAAGGAAATAAATAATAACTTTATTATTGCCTCTAGGGCATATTTCCTTCAATCTCCCACTTGCACTAGAGTCAATAATCTAGATTACACAGTAGTGATTCTAACACCCATGGAGCCTTGGTGCTGATCATGTTTTGCTCGTGGAAGAGACTTAGTCAACGGGTCTGCAATATTCAGATCCGTATGTATCTTGCAAATCTCTATGTCTCCCACCTGGACTAGATCCCGGATGGAATTGAAGCGTCTCTTGATGTGCTTGGTTCTTTTGTGAAATCTGGATTCCTTTGCCAAGGCAATTGCACCAGTATTGCCACAAAAGATTTTCATTGGACCCGATGCACTAGGTATGACACCTAGATCGGATATGAACTCCTTCATCCAGACTACTTCATTTGCTGCTTCCGAAGCAGCTATGTACTCCGCTTCACATGTAGATCCCGCCACGACGCTTTGTTTAGAACTGCACCAACTGACAGCTCCACCGTTTAATGTAAACACGTATCCGGTTTGCGATTTAGAATCGTTCGGATCAGTGTCAAAGCTTGCATCAACGTAACCTTTTATGATGAGCTCTTTGTCACCTCCATATACGAGAAACATACCCTTAGTCCTTTTCAGGTACTTCAGGATGTTCTTGACCGCTGTCCAGTGATCCACTCCTGGATTACTTTGGTACCTCCCTGCTAGACTTATAGCAAGGCACACATCAGGTCTGGTACACAGCATTGCATACATGATAGAGCCTATGGCTGAAGCATAGGGAACATATTTCATATTCTCTCTATCTTTTGGAGTGGTCGGGCATTGAGTCTTACTCAACTTCACACCTTGTAACACAGGCAAGAACCCTTTCTTTGCTTGATCCATTTTGAACTTCTTCAAAACTTTGTCAAGGTATGTGCTTTGTGGAAGTCCAATTAAGCGTCTTGATCTATCTCTATAGATCTTAATGCCTAATATGTAAGCAGCTTCACCGAGGTCTTTCATTGAAAAACTCTTATTCAAGTATCCCTTTATGCTATCCAGAAATTCTATATCATTTCCAATTAGTAATATGTCATCTACATATAATATCAGAAATGCTATAGAGCTCCCACTCACTTTCTTGTAAATACAGGCTTCTCCAAAAGTCTGTATAAAACCAAATGCTTTGATCACACTATCGAAACGTTTATTCCAACTCCGAGAGGCTTGCACCAGTCCATAAATGGATCGCTGGAGCTTGCATACTTTGTTAGCTCCCTTTGGATCGACAAAACCTTCTGGTTGCATCATATACAACTCTTCTTCCAGAAATCCATTCAGGAATGCAGTTTTGACATCCATCTGCCAAATTTCATAATCATAAAATGCGGCAATTGCTAACATGATTCGGACAGACTTAAGCATCGCTACGGGTGAGAAGGTCTCATCGTAGTCAATCCCTTGAACTTGCCGAAAACCTTTTGCGACAAGTCGAGCTTTGTAGACAGTAATATTACCGTCAGCGTCAGTCTTCTTCTTGAAGATCCATTTATTCTCAATTGCTTGCCGATCATCGGGCAAGTCAACCAAAGTCCATACTTTGTTCTCATACATGGGTCCCATCTCAGATTTCATGGCTTCAAGCCACTTTGCGGAATCTGGGCTCACCATTGCTTCTTCATAGTTCGTAGGTTCATCATGATCTAGTAGCATGACTTGCAGAACAAGATTACCATACCACTCTGGCGCGGATCTTACTCTGGTTGATCTACGAGGTTCAGTAGTATCTTGTTCTGAAGTTTCATGATCAGCATCATTAGCTTCCTCACTCACTGGTGTAGGTGTCACAGAAATAGTTTTCTGTGATGCACTACTTTCCAATAAGGGAGCAGGTACAGTTACCTCGTCAAGTTCTACTTTCCTCCCACTCACTTCTTTCGAGAGAAACTCCTTCTTTAGAAAGTTTCCGAACTTAGCAACAAAAGTCTTGCCTTCGGATCTGTGATAGAAGGTGTATCCAATAGTCTCCTTTGGATATCCTATGAAGATACATTTCTCCGATTTGGGTTCGAGCTTATCAGGTTGAAGCTTTTTCACATAAGCATCGCAGCCCCAAACATTCAGAAACGACAACTTTGGTTTCTTGCCAAACCACAGTTCATAAGGCGTCGTCTCAATGGATTTTGATGGTGCCCTATTTAACGTGAATGCGGCCGTCTCTAGAGCGTATCCCCAAAACGATAGCGGTAAATCAGTAAGAGACATCATAGATCGCACCATATCTAGTAAAGTACGATTACGACATTCGGACACACCATTGCGCTGTGGTGTTCCGGGTGGCGTGAGTTGCGAAACTATTCCACAATTTTTCAAATGTACACCAAACTCGTAACTCAAATATTCTCCTCCACGATCAGATCGTAGAAACTTTATTTTCTTGTTACGATGATTTTCAACTTCACTCTGAAATTTCTTTGAACTTTTCAAATGTTTCAGACTTATGTTTCATTAAGTAGATATACTCATATCTGCTTAAGTCATCTGTGAAGGTGAGAAAATAACGATATCCGCCACGAGCCTCAATATTCATCGGACCACATACATCTGTATGTATGATTTCCGACAAATCTGTTGCTCTCTCCATAGTACCGGAGAACGGTGTTTTGGTCATCTTGCCCATGAGGCACGGTTCGCAAGTACCAAGTGATTCATAATCAAGTGGTTCCAAAAGTCCATCAGTATGGAGTTTCTTCATGCGCTTTACACCGATATGACCTAAACGGCAGTGCCACAAATAAGTTGCACTATCATTATCAACTCTGCATCTTTTGGCTTCAACATTATGAATATGTGTGTTACTACTATCGAGATTCAATAAGAATAGACCACTCTTCAAGGGTGCATGACCATAAAAGATATTACTCATATAAATAGAACAACCATTATTCTCTGATTTAAATGAATAACCGTCTCGCATCAAACAAGATCCAGATATAATGTTCATGCTCAACGCTGGCACCAAATAAAAATTATTTAGGTCTAATATTAATCCCGAAGGTAGATGTAGAGGTAGCGTGCCGACCGCGATCACATCGACTTTGGAACCGTTTCCCACGCGCATCGTCACCTCATCCTTAGCCAATCTTCGCTTAATCCGTAGTCCCTGTTTCGAGTTGCAAATATTAGCAACAGTACCAGTATCAAATACCCAGGTGCTACTGTGAGCATTAGTAAGGTACACATCAATAACATGTATATCACATATACCTTTGTTCACCTTGCCATCCTTCTTATCCGCCAAATACTTGGGGCAGTTCCGCTTCCAGTGACCAGTCTGCTTGCAGTAGAAGCACTTAGTTTCAGGCTTAGGTCCAGACTTGGGTTTCTTCTCTTGAGCAGCAACTTGTTTGCTGTTCTTCTTGAAGTTCCCCTTCTTCTTCCCTTTGCCCTTTTTCTTGAAACTAGTGGTCTTGTTTACCATCAACACTTGATGCTCCTTCTTGATTTCTACTTCCGCAGCTTTCAGCATTGCGAAGAGCTCGGGAATAGCCTTATTCATCCCTAGCATATTATAGTTCATCACGAAGCTCTTGTAGCTTGGTGGCAGTGATTGGAGAATTCTGTCAAATGACGCAATCATCTAGAAGATTAACTCCCAATTGAATCAAGTGATTATTATACCCAAACATTTTGAGTATATGCTCACTGACAGAACTGTTCTCCTCCATCTTGCGGCTATAGAACTTATTGGAGACTTCATATCTCTCAATCCGGGCATTTGCTTGAAATATTAACTTCAACTCCTGGAACATCTCATATGCTCCATGACGTTCAAAACGTCGTTGAAGTCCCGATTCTAAGCCATAAAGCATGGCACACTGAACTATTGAGTAGTCATCAGCTTTGCTCTGCCAGATGTTCATAACATCCGACGTTGCTCCTGCAGCAGTCCTGGCACCCAGCGGTGCTTCCAGGACGTAATTCTTCTGTGTAGCAATGAGGATAATCCTCAAGTTACGGACCCAGTCCGTGTAATTGCTACCATCATCTTTCAACTTTGCTTTCTCAAGGAACGCATTAAAATTCAACGAAACAACAGCACGAGCCATCTATCTACAAACAAGCATAAACAAGCAAGATACTTATCAGGTACTAAGTTTCATGATAAATTTAAGTTCAGTTAATTTACTTAAAGAACTCCCACTTAGATAGACATCCCTCTAATCCTCTAAGTGATTACGTGATCCAAATCAACTAAACCATGTCCGATCATCACGTGAGATGGAGTAGTTTCATTGGTGAACATCACTATGTTGATCATATCTACTATATGATTCACGCTCGACCTTTCGGTCTCTGTGTTCTGAGGCCATATCTGTATATGCTTGGCTCGTCAAGTATAACCTGAGTATTCCGCGTGTGCAACTGTTTTGCACCCGTTGTATTTGAACGTAGAGCCTATCACACCCGATCATCAAGTGGTGTCTCAGCACGAAGAACTTTCGCAACGGTGCATACTCAGGGAGAACACTTCTTGATAATTAGTGAGAGATCATCTTATAATGCTACCATCAATCAAAGCAAGATAAGATGCATAAAAGATAAACATCACATGCAATCAATATAAGTGATATGATATGGCCATCATCATCTTGTGCTTGTGATCTCCATCTCCGAAGCACCGTCGTGATCACCATCGTCACCGGCGCGACACCTTGATCTCCATCGTAGCATCGTTGTCGTCTCGCCAAGCTTGTGCTTCCACGACTATCGCTACCACTTAGTGATAAAGTAAAGCATTACATCGCGATTGCATTGCATACAATAAAACGACAACCATATGGCTCCTGCCAGTTGCCGATAACTCGGTTACAAAACATGATCATCTCATACAATAAAATTCAGCATCATGTATTGACCATATCACATCACAACATGCCCTGCAAAAACAAGTTAGACGTCCTCTACTTTGTTGTTGCAAGTTTTACGTGGCTGCTACGGGCTTTAAGCAAGAACTAATCTTACCTACGCATCAAAACCACAACGATAGTTTGTCAAGTTGGTGCTGTTTTAACCTTCGCAAGGACCGGGCGTAGCCACAGTCGATTCAACTAAAGTTGGAGAAACTGTCACCCGCAAGCCACCTATGTGCAAAGCACGTCGGGAGAACCGGTCTCGCGTAAGCGTATGCGTAATGTCGGTCCGGGCCGCTTCGTCCAACAATACCGCCGAACCAAAGTATGACATGCTGCTCAGCAGTATGACTTATATCGCCCACAACTCACTTGTGTTCTACTCGTGCATATAACATCAACATATAAAACCTAGGCTCGGATGCCACTGTTGGGAAACGTAGTAATTTCAAAAAAATTCCTACGCTCACGCAAGATCATGGTGATGTATAGCAACGAGGGGAGAGTGTGAACTACGTACCTTGTAGATCGACAACGGAAGCGTTTGGTTGATGTAGTCGTACGTCTCCACGGCCCGACCGATCAAGCACCGAAACTACGGCAACTCCGAGTTCTAGCACATGTTCAGCTCGATGACGATCCCCGGACTCCGATACAGCAAAGTGTCGGGGAAGAGTTCCGTCAGCACGATGGTGTGGTGACGATCTTGATGTACTACTTCTGCAGGGCTTCGCCTAAGCACCGCTACAATATTATCGGGGACTATGGTGGCTGGGGGCGCCGCACACGGCTAAGAATAAGATCACGTGGATCAACTTGTGTGTTTCTGGGGTGCCCCTGCCTCCGTATATAAAGGACTAAAGGGGGGGTGCGGCCGGCCTAGGAGAGGCGCACCAGGAGAGTCCTACTCCCTCTGGGAGTAGGATTCCCCCCCAATCCTAGTTGGAATAGGATTCGCGGAGGGGGGAAGGAGAGAGAGGGGCCGGCCCCCTCTCCTTGTCCTATTCGGACCAAGGGAGGGGAGGGGCACGCGGCCCATGTAGGGCTGCCTCTTCTCTTTTCCACTAAGGCCCACTATGGCCCATATAGCTCCCGGGGGGTTCCGGTAACCTCCCGGTACTCCGGTAAAATCCCGATTTCACCCAGAACACTTCCGATATCCAAACATAGGCTTCCAATATATCAATCTTTATGTCTCGACCATTTCGAGACTCCTCGTCATGTCCGTGATCACATCCGGGACTCCGAAAAAACTTTGGTACATCAAAATGCATAAACTCATGATATAACTGTCATCGTAACCTTAAGCGTGCGGACCCTACGGGTTCGAGAACAATGTAGACATGACCGAGACATGTCTCCTGTCAATAACCAATAGCGGGACCTGGATGCCCATATTGGCTCCTACATATTCTACGAAGATCTTTATCGGTCAGACCGCATAACAACATACGTTGTTCCCTTTGTCATCGGTATGTTACTTGCCCGAGATTCGATCGTCGGTATTCCAATACCTAGTTCAATCTCGTTACCGAAAAGTCTCTTTACTCGTTCTATAATACATCATCTCGCAACTAACTCATTAGTTGCAATGCTTGCAAGGCTTAAGTGATGTGCATTACCGAGAGGGCCCAGAGATACCTCTCCGACAATCGGAGTGACAAATCCGAATCTCGAAATACGCCAACCCAACATGTACCTTTGGAGACACCTGTAGAGCTCCTTTATAATCACCCAGTTACGTTGTGACGTTTGGTAGCACACAAAGTGTTCCTCCGGCAAACGGGAGTTGCATAATCTCATAGTCATAGGCACATGTATAAGTCATGAAGAAAGCAATAGCAACATACTAAACGATCGGGTGCTAAGCTAATGGAATGGGTCATGTCAATCAGATCATACACTTAATGATGTGATCCCGTTAATCACTTGTTCATGGTTAGGAAACATAACCATCTTTGATTAACGAGCTATTCAAGTAGAGGCATACTAGTGACACTCTGTTTGTCTATGTATTCACACATGTATTATGTTTCCGGTTAATACAATTCTAGCATGAATAATAAACATTTATCATGATATAAGGAAATAAATAATAACTTTATTATTGCCTCTAGGGCATATTTCCTTCGGGAGGGGTGTGCCCCACCTAGGGTTCCACCCTAGGGGCGGCGGCCAGCCCCAATCCCATCTAGGGTGGCGGCCAAGTGGAGGGGGAGAGGGAGGCGCACCAGGCATGGGCCTTAAGGCCCATCTGCCCTTAGGGTTTGCCCCCTCTTCCCCTTAGGCGCATGGGCCTTGGTGGGGAGGCGCCCCAGCCCACTTAGGGGCTGGTCCCTTCCCACTATTGGCCCATGTATGTCTCCGGGGCTGGTGGCCCCACCTGGTGGACCCCCAGACCCCTCCGGTGGTCCCTGTACACTACCGGTGATGCCCGGAATACTTCCGGTGGCCAAAACCATACTTCCTATATATTAATCTTTACCTCCGGACCATTGCGGAACTCCTCGTGACGTCTGGGATGTCATCCGGGACTCCGAACAACATTTGGTAACCACGTATATCTATTCCCTATAACCCTAGCGTCATCGAACCTTAAGTGTGTAGACCCTACGGGTTCGGGAGTCATGCAGACATGGCCGAGATAACTCTCCGGCCAATAACCAACAGCGGGATCTGGATACCCATGTTGGCTCCCACATGTTCCACGATGATCTCATCGGATGAACCACGATGTCGAGGATTCAATCAATCCCGTATACAATTCCCTTTGTCTAGTGGTACGATACTTGCCCGAGATTCGATGGTCGGTATCCCGATACCTTGTTCAATCTCGTTACTGGCAAGTCTCTTTACTCGTTCCGTAACACATCATCCCATGATCAACTCCTTGGTCACATTGTGCACATTATGATGATGTCCTACCGAGTGGGCCCAGAGATACCTCTCCGTTTACACGGAGTGACAAATCCCAGTCTCGATTCGTGCCAACCCAACAGACACTTTCGGAGATACCTGTAGTGTACCTTTATAGCCACCCAGTTACGTTGTGATGTTTGGCACACCCAAAGTATTCCTACGGTATCCGGGAGTTGCACAATCTCATG
This sequence comes from Triticum urartu, assembly GCF_003073215.2. Classification (NCBI taxonomy): domain Eukaryota; kingdom Viridiplantae; phylum Streptophyta; class Magnoliopsida; order Poales; family Poaceae; genus Triticum; species Triticum urartu. Next base: position 6,015,254 of record NC_053023.1, read on the forward strand.
GTCTAAGGAAATGATACTTGACATTAGAAAAGCTTTAGCATACGAACTACACGATCTTTGTGCTAGGCTTAGGATTGGGTCTTGTCCATCACATCATTCTCCTAATGATGTGATCCCGTTATCAACGACATCCAATGTCCATGGTCAGGAAACCGTAACCATCTATTGATCAACGAGCTAGTCAACTAGAGGCTTACTAGGGACATGGTGTTGTCTATGTATCCACACATGTATCTGAGTTTCCTATCAATACAATTCTAGCATGGATAATAAACGATTATCATGAACAAGGAATATAATAATAATAATCAATTTATTATTGCCTCTAGGGCATATTTCCAACAGTCTCCCACTTGCACTAGAGTCAATAATCTAGTTCACATTGCCATGTGATCACATGTCACATCGCCATGTGACTAACATCCAAAGAGTTTACTAGAGTCAATAATCTAGTTCACATCACTATGTGATTAACACTCAATGATTTCTGGGTTTGATCATGTTATGCTTGTGAGAGAGGTTGTAGTCAACGGGTCTGCAACATTCAGATCCCTATGTATCTTGCAAAACTTTATGTCATATCGTAGATGCTGCTACCACGTTCACTTGGAGCTATTCCAAATGGTTGCTCCACTATACGTATCCGGTTTGCTATCCAGAGTCATTCGAATAGGTGTTAAGGCTTGCATCGACATAACCCTTTACGCCGAACTCTTTATCACCTCCATAATCAAGAAACATGTCCTTATTTTCTCCAAGGACAATTTTGACCGCTGTCTGGTGATCCACTCCTTGATCACCTTTGTACCCTCTTGCCAGACATGTGGCAAGGCACACATCAAGTGCGGTACACAGCATAGCATACTATGGAGCCTATGTCTAAGCATAGGGGACGACCTTCGTCCTTTCTCTCTATTCTGCCGTGGTCGAGCTTTAAGTCTTAACTTCATACCTTACAACTCAGGCAAGAACTCCTTCTTTGACTGATCCATCTTGAACACCTTCAAGATCATGTCAAGGTATGTGCTCATTTGAAAGTACCATTAAGAGTTTTGATCTATCCTTATAGATCTTGATGCTCCATGTTCAAGTGGCTTAATCCAGGTTTTCCATTGAAAAAAACTTTTCAAATAACCCTATATGCTTTCCAGAAATTCTACATCATTTCCGGTCAACAATATGTCAACAACATATACTCATCAGAAATTTTATAGTGCTCCCACTCACTTCTTTGGAAATACAAGTTTCTCATAAACTATGTATAAACCCAAAATCTTTGATCATCTCATCAAAGCGTACATTCCAACTCCGAGATGCTTACTCCAGTCCTTAGAAGGATTGCTGGAGCTTTGCATACTTGTTAGCATTTTTCCAGGATTGACAAAACCTTCTGGTTGTATCTCATACAACCTTTCCTCAAGAAAATCGTCGAGGAAACAATGTTTTGACATCCTATCTGCATGATTTCATAAATAATGCAGTAACTGCTAACATAATTCCAACAGACTTTTAGCATCGCTACGTGTGAGAAAGTCTCATCGTAGTCAACTCCTTGAACTTGTCGGGAAACATCTTAACGACAAGTCGAGCTTTCTCAATGGTGACACTTACCATCATTGTCTATCTTCCTTTTAAAATCCATCTGCACCCAACAGCCTTACGACTATCAAGTAGTTCTTCCAAAGTCTACACTTTGTTTTCATACATGGATCCTCTCTCAGATTTTATGGCCTCGAGCCATTTTTTTTGGAATCCGGGCCCACCATTGCTTCTCCATAGCTCATAGGTTCATTGTTGTTTAGCAACATGACTTCCAAGACAGGATTACGTACCACTCCGAAGTAGTACGCATCCTTGTCATCCTACGAGGTTTGGTAGTGACTTGATCCGAAGTTTCATGATCACTATCATAAGCTTCCACTTCAATTGGTGTAGGTGCCACAGGAACAACTCCCTGTGCCCTGCTACACACTAGTTGAAGTGCCGGTTCAATAACCTCATCAAGTCTCCACCATCCTCCCACTCAATTCTTTCGAGAGAAACCTTTTTCTCGAGAAAGGACCCGATTTCAGAAACAATCCCTATTGCTTTCGGATCTGAGACAGGAGGTATACCCAACTGTTTTGGGTGTCTTATGAAGATGCATTTATCCACTTTGGGTTCGAGCTTATCAGCCTGAAACTTTTTCACATAAGCGTTGCAGCCCCAAACTTTTAAGAAATGACAGCTTAGGTTTCTCTAAACCATAGTTCATACGGTGTTATCTCATCGGAATTACGTGGTGCCCTATTTAAAGTGAATGTGGTTGTCTGTAATGCTTAACCCATAAACTATCGTGGTAATTCGATAAGAGACATCATGGTATGCATCATATCCAATAGGGTGCAATTATGATGTTCGGACACACCATCACACTATGGTGTTCTAGGCTATATTAGTTGTGAAACAATTTCCACAATGTCTTAATTCTGTGCCAAACTCGTAATTCAGATATTCATCTCTATGATCATATCATAGAAATTTTATCCTCTTGTCACGACGATGTTCAACTTCACTCTGAAATTACTTGAACCTTTCAATAATTCAGACTTATGTTTCATCAAGTAAATATACTCAGTATCTACTCAAATCATCTGTGAATTAAGAACATAATGATATCCACTACATGCCTCAGCACTCATTGGACCACGCACATCAAGATGTATTACTTCCAACAAGTTGCTTTCTTGTTCCATCTTACTGAAAACGAGGCTTTTCAGTCATCTTGCCCATGTGGTATGATTTGCATGTCTCAAGTGATTCAAAATCAAGTGAGTCCAAACGATCCATCTGTATAGAGTTTCTTCATGCATATCTACCAACAAACATGGTTCGCATGTCTCAATCCTTTAAAAAATGAGTGAGTCCAAAGATCCATCAACATGGAGCTTCGTCATGCGTTTTATACCAATATGACTCAAATTGCAGTGCCACATTTGTGTGGTACTATCATTACTATCTTATACCTTTGGCATGAAAATGTGTATCACTACGATCGGTATGGTATTATTCAAATAAAAAGAGTAACCATTATTCTCCTTAAATGAATAACCGTATCGCGACAAACATAATCCAATCATGTCTATGCTCAACGCAAACACCAAATAACAATTATTTAGGTTTTAATACCAATCTCGATGGTAGAGGGAGCGTACGATATTTGATCAACCTTGGAAATACTTCCAACACATATCGTCATCTCACCTTTTAGCTAGTCTCCGTTTATTCCGTAGCCTTTTGTTTCGAGTTACTAACACTTAGCAACCGAACCGGTATCTAATAACCTGGTGCTACTAGGAGTACTAGTAAAGTACACATTATAATGCATATCCAATATACTTCTGTCGACCTTGCCAGCCTTCTCATCTACCAAGTATCTAGGGTGGTTCTGCTTCAGTGACTGTTCCCCTTATTACAGAAGCACTTAATCTCGGGCTTGGGTTCAACTTTGGATTTCTTCACTAGAACAGCAACTGATTTGTTGTTCCATGAAGTATCCCTTTCTTGCCCTTGCCCTTCTTGAAACTAGTGGTTTTACTAACCATCAACGATTGATGCTCCCTTTTGATTTCTACTTTCCGGTGTCGCGAATAGCTCAAGGATCATATCTATCCCTGATATGTTATAGTTCATCACGAAGCTCTAGTAGCTTGGTGGCAGTGACCTTGGAGAACCATCACTATTTCATCTGGAAGATCAACTCCCACTCGATTCAAGCGATTGTTGTACTCAGACAATCTGAGCACAAGCTCAAGATTGAGCTTTTCTCCCTTATTATGCAGGCTAAGAAAATCGTCGGAGGTCTTATACCTCTTGACGTGGGCACGAGCCTGAAATCCCAATTTCAGTCCTTGGAACATCTCATATGTTCTGCAATGTTTCAAAAACGTCTTTGGTGCCTCAATTCTAAACCATTTAGCATTACGCACTGAACTATCATGTAGTCATCAAAACGTGTATGTCAGATGTTCGCAACATCCACAGACGACGTTCGAGGTTCAGCACACTGAGCGGTGCATTAAGGACATAAGCCTTCTACTGTCTGCATAATTGCTACTATCAACTTTCAACTAATTTTTCTCTAGGAACATATCTAAACAGTAGAACTGAAGCGCGAGCTACGACATAATTTGCGAAGACCTTTTGACTATGTTCAGGATAATTAAGTTCATCTTATGAACTCCCACTCAGATAGACACACCTCTAGTCATCTAAGTGATACATGATCCGAATCAACTAGGCCGTGTCTGATCATCACGTGAGACGGACTAGTCATCATCGGTGAACATCTCATGTTGATCGCATCTTCTATACGACTCATGTTCGACCTTTCGGTCCTCCGTGTTCCGAGGCCATGTCTGTACATGCTAGGCTCGTCAAGTTAACCTAAGTGTTTCGCATGTGTTCCGAGGCCATGTCTGTACATGCTAGGCTCGTCAACACCCGTTGTACTCGAACGTAAGAATCTATCACACCCGGTCATCACGTGGTTCTTTGAAACGACGAACTTTCGCAACGGTGCACAGTTAGGGAGAACACTTCTCTTGAAATTTAAGTGAGGGATCATCTTATTTAAGCTACCGTCGTTCTAAGCAAATAAGATGTAAAACATGATAAACACCACATGCAATCAAATAGTGACATGATATGGCCAATATCATATTGCTCCTTTTGATCTCCATCTTTGGGGCTCCATGATCATCATCGTCACCGGCATGACACCATGATCTCCATCATAGTGTCTCCATGAAGTTGTCTCGCGAACTTATTACTTCTACTACTATGGCTACCGGTTAGCAATAAAGTAAAGTAATTACATGGCGTTGTTCAATGACACGCAGGTCATACAATAAATAAAGACAACTCCTATGGCTCCTGCCGGTTGTCATACTCATCGACATGCAAGTCGCGATTCCTATTACAAGAACATGATCAATCTCATCCATCACATATCATTCATCACATTCTTCTTGGCCATATCACATCACATAGCATACCCTGCAAAAACAAGTTAGACGTCCTCTAATTGTTGTTTGCATGTTTTACGTGGCTGCTATGGGTTTCTAGCAAGAACGTTTCTTACCTATGCAAAAACCACAACGTGATATGCCAATTGCTATTTACCCTTCATAAGGACCCTTTTCATCGAATCCGATCAGACTAAAGTGGGAGAGAAAGACACCCGCTAGCCACCTTATGCAACTAGTGCATGTCAGTCGGTGGAACCAGTCTCACGTAAGAGTACGTGTAAGGTCGGTCCGGGCCGCTTCATCCCACAATGCCGCCGAATCAAGATTGGACTAGTAACGGTAAGCATATTGAACAAAATCAACGCCCACAAATACTTTGTGTTCTACTCGTGCATAGAAACTACGCATAGACCTAGCTCATGATGCCACTATTGGGGAACGTAGCAGAAATTCAAAATTTTCTACGCATCACCAAGATCAATCTATGGAGAAGTCTACCAACGAGGGAAGGAGAGTGCATCTACATACCCTTGTAGATCGCTACGCGGAAGCGTTCAAGTGAATGGGGTTGATGGAGTCGTACTCGTCGTGATCCAAATCACCGATGATCCTAGTGCCGAACGGACGGCACCTCTGTGTTCAACACACGTACAGCCCGATGACGTCTTCTACGCCTTGATCCAGCAAGGGGAGAAGGAGAGGTTGGGGAAGACTCCATCCAGCAGCAGCATGACGGCGTGGTGGTGGTGGAGGAGTGTGGTACTCCAGCAGGGCTTCGCCAAGCACCGCAAGAGACGAGGAGGGAGAGGGGTAGGGCTGCGCCAAGAAGGAGAGGAACTCATCTGTTGGCAGCCCCAAGTCCTCAAGTATATATAGGGGAGAGGGAGGGGTGCGCCCCACCTAGGGTTCCACCCTAGGGGCGGCGGCCAGCCCCAATCCCATCTAGGGTGGCGGCCAAGTGGAGGGGGAGAGGGAGGCGCACCAGGCATGGGCCTTAAGGCCCATCTGCCCTTAGGGTTTGCCCCCTCTTCCCCTTAGGCGCATGGGCCTTGGTGGGGAGGCGCCCCAGCCCACTTAGGGGCTGGTCCCTTCCCACTATTGGCCCATGTATGTCTCCGGGGCTGGTGGCCCCACCTGGTGGACCCCCAGACCCCTCCGGTGGTCCCTGTACACTACCGGTGATGCCCGGAATACTTCCGGTGGCCAAAACCATACTTCCTATATATTAATCTTTACCTCCGGACCATTGCGGAACTCCTCGTGACGTCTGGGATGTCATCCGGGACTCCGAACAACATTTGGTAACCACGTATATCTATTCCCTATAACCCTAGCGTCATCGAACCTTAAGTGTGTAGACCCTACGGGTTCGGGAGTCATGCAGACATGGCCGAGATAACTCTCCGGCCAATAACCAACAGCGGGATCTGGATACCCATGTTGGCTCCCACATGTTCCACGATGATCTCATCGGATGAACCACGATGTCGAGGATTCAATCAATCCCGTATACAATTCCCTTTGTCTAGTGGTACGATACTTGCCCGAGATTCGATGGTCGGTATCCCGATACCTTGTTCAATCTCGTTACTGGCAAGTCTCTTTACTCGTTCCGTAACACATCATCCCATGATCAACTCCTTGGTCACATTGTGCACATTATGATGATGTCCTACCGAGTGGGCCCAGAGATACCTTCTCCGTTTACACGGAGTGACAAATCCCAGTCTCGATTCGTGCCAACCCAACAGACACTTTCGGAGATACCAGTAGTGTACCTTTATAGCCACCCAGTTGCGTTGTGATGTTTGGCACACCCAAAGTATTCCTACGGTATCCGGGAGTTGCACAATCTCATGGTCTAAGGAAATGATAGTTGACATTAGAAAAGCTTTAGCATATGAACTACACGATCTTTGTGCTAGGCTTAGGATTGGGTCTTGTCCATCACATCATTCTCCTAATGATGTGATCCCGTTATCAACGACATCCAATGTTCATGGTCAGGAAACCGTAACCATCTATTGATCAACGAGCTAGTCAACTAGTGTCTTACTAGGGACATGGTGTTGTCTATGTATCCACACATGTATCTGAGTTTCCTATCAATACAATTCTAGCATGGATAATAAACGATTATCATGAACAAGGAAATATAATAATAATCAATTTATTATTGCCTCTAGGGCATATTTCCAACACAATATATTTTCTTTTAGAAGTGCGTACAATTTTGCGCTAAAGTTTTTTTTACCGTGATACAATTTTGCGCTGAAGTTGAAGGATAGTGGCGAGCCAAACGAAGAAAGAATGCTTTGAAATCTAATTTGAAAGGCTAACACTCCTCAGAAAATAAGGATCTTTGCATGGCGTGCCGCATCCGATAGCTTGGCGGTCCAGACTAAGAGCAACTCTAGCAGACCCTGCAAAAATTCGACCCGCATAACGCGTATGCGGTCTCACGAAGATCGCGTTTGCGAGTCCAAAACACGCGCGGCCGAGTTGAACCCGTATCTAAACCTGCATAATTTGAAAAAACACTTTCGCGGGAGAAATTGCACAAACATAGTTCATCACATACTACGTAGTTCATGACATGATCAACAAACTACAAGCATAGTTATACTACATACTACGTTAAACTAGTACTAGGGGGTCGGATCTGACGGCGGCGAGGTCGCGGCAACTGGACGACGCCGTGGAGGAGCCAGACGCTCAATCCTCCTCGCCGGAGCAGCACAGATTGACGTACTTCTCTGCCTGCTCCGTGCGGATGCGGCGCCACTTGTCAGCCTTCTCGTTGGCGGCGACGTTGTCGGCGACCGCCTGCAGCCACTCGAGGGCTTCGAGTTCCTCGGCGTGGCGTCGGCGCTCCTCCTTCTCACGCACGCTCCGCTCGGCGATGGCGGCGGCAACCGCGTCGAAGGCCGTGACGTAGTCCTCAGGCCTGACGACTCCGCGGCGGCCGAGCAGAGTGGGCTCCCCGGGCTCCTCCTTCACCGGGACGAAGGCAAACGGCGCGGGTGGCTCCGGCTCCTCCTCCTCGTCCGACCACTCCCTCTTCATGGGGAGGAAGCCCGCGGCGGAGGACGAGGAGGATCCGGCGTAGGAAGACCTCGCGGAGGAGAAGGACGCACACCGGCGGTCATACTCCTCCGTCTCGCGGTGGTTGAAGCTCGCCGGCGGCGACATCCCGTGGTTGGTCCACTTCCGGGCGCTGCGCTTCCTCGCGCCGTCGGACCGGACGCGCCGCTCGTGCTCCGGGTCCCTCTCACAGCCGGATCTACTGCCGGAGCCGCGTCCAGAGCTCCACATTCGCCCCCACATGGCGGCTGGAGGAGGGGCGGGTGGTCACCGGCGGCGAGAAATTGGGAGAGGGGAAAGGGGAATCGGGCGGCTCGCAGCGGCGGGGGAATAGGGTTTCGACCTGCAAAAGGGTCGCGGAACCGCACTTATAGTGCTCGGGGCATGCGGTTTGCGGGCTGCGGCAAAAAAATGTGCGTGCCAGGCGAGTATGCGGGCTCTATTCTGGCCGAAAAATTGGCCCGAGCCCGCATACTCGCCGGAATTTTTGCAGGTCGGGCGTTTTGTGGGGTCTGCTAGAGTTGCTCTAATAGATTTAAACACCACGAGATTACTTCGGGCATTTGCTCTATTTGTGGAGCAGAATATGAAAGCATTTTTCATGCTCTCGTTACTTTTCAAAGGCTCGTGCTCTGCGATTGGCTTTGAGAGAGTCGTCGAATATTCCTGATGAAGAATTGTTCAAATTCTCGGGACCAGATTGACTTTTGATTTTGTTGGATCATTTGAACTTGCAACAACGAGAGCGATTTTGTTTCTTTTCTAACGAGCTTGGCACCTGAGAAATGATGTAATTTTTGGAAAGGGGAAGGAATCCATTGCTATTTGTGCAATTTTTGTGGACAATTATTGGTCTTCTTTTACGTCATGTCACGACACTATTGAGGTTGTTCCTAGTAACAAAGGTAAAGGAAAATTGGGAGGTGCTATATGAGTTTCCGTACCAGTACAAGATCATGTGTTATGGAAACCTCCCCCAGATGATTATATCAAGATCAGTGTTGATGCCAGCTATGTGGAGAGTTATAATGCCTTCATTATGCAGGTGGTTGCTAGAAACTCATCTGGTGAAGTTATTATTTCATCCTGGGACATTCTAGGTCAGTGTTCGAGTGTGAATGAAGCTGAGTTGCGTGCATGCGTGGCAAGCTTGACATGCATCCTCTTGTTGATATGAAGAAAGAAGCCTTGAGTATATTCAGGATGATCAAGAATTTTAAAATTGCGAAAATCAATCAACTAGCCAATGGGATTCTTCTTAATAGTGTTCTGCTCTGCGTGGTGAATTTTGTAATGAACGACTGTAATAAGCTTTTTAATTAATTAATATATGGGTTTATTAAAAGAAAATATAAGATATTTTTGCAGTTTATTTTAAACTTAAAGAATATCTTATATATTTAGTTACAGAGGTAAGTATTTGATTACTCAGAAATTTACGATAAAGCACTAATGCATGATGTCAAACTTTCCTCATTCGCGCCTATAATAAAAGAGATAAAAATCCCGCCGCCACAACAATACACGATTGGTCCACCGGCGACCATCCATGCGTCCATGGTTCACGCGAGCTTTGGCCGGAGAATGGCCCTGTATTTGAGGTGCAGCCGAAGGCGGTACCAGTCGTGCACGAAGTGCAGAACCAGGCCGGCTGATAGTCTCCAACGTATCTATAATTTTTGATTATTCCATGCTATTATATTACCCGTTTGGATCTTTGTGGGCTTTATTATACACTTTTATATGATATTTGGAACTAACCTATTAACAGGAGGCCCAGCCCAAATTGCTGTTTTATTGCCTATTTCAGTGTTTCGAATAAAAGGAATATCAAATGGAGTCCAAACGGAATGAAACCTTCGGGAGATTTATTTTTGGAACGGACGCAATCCAGGAGACTTGGAGTATATGTCAGGGAAGCTTTGAGGTGGCCATGAGGCAGGGAGGCATGCCTGCCCCTGGGCGCGCCCCCACCCTCGAGGGCCCCTCGTGGCTCCCCTGACCGACTTCTTTCGCCTATATATATCCATATACCCTAAAAACATCAGGGGACAGAATAGATCGGGAGTTCCGCCGCCAGAAGCCTCCGTAGCCACCGAAAACCAATCTAGACCCGCTCCGGCACCCTGTCGAAGGGGGGAATCCCTCTCCGGTGGCCATCTTCGTCATTCCAGTGCTCTCTATGACGAGGAGGGAGTAGCTCCCCCTCGGGGCTGAGGGTATGTACCAGTAGCTATGTGTTTGATCTCTCTCTCTCTCTCTCTCTCTCTCTTGAGGTGGTACGATCTTGATGTGTCGCGAGCTTTGCTATTATAGTTGGATCTTATGATGTTTCTCCCTCTCTACTCTCTTGTAATGGATTGAGTTTTCCCTTTCAAGTTATCTTATCGGATTGAGTCTTTAAGGATTTGAGAACACTTGATGTATGTCTTGCACGTGCTTATCTGTGGTGACAATGGGATATCATGTGATCCACTTGATGTATGTTTTGGTGATCAACTTGCGAGTTCCCTGACCTCGTGAACTTATGCATAGGGGTTGGCACACGTTTTCATCTTGACTCCCGGTAGAAACTTTGGGGCACTCTTTGAAGTTCTTTGTGTTGGTTGAATAGATGAATCTGAGATTGTGTGATGCATATCGTACAATCATACCCACGGATACTTAAGGTGACATTAGAGTATCTAGGTGACATTAGGGTTTTCGTTGATTTTTGTCTTAAGGTGCTATTCTAGTACGAACTCTATGATAGATTGAACGGAAAGAATAGCTTCATGTTATTTTACTACAGACTCTTGAATAGATCGATCAGAAAGGATAATTTTGAGGTGGTTTCGTACCCTACCATAATCTCTTCGTTTGTTCTTTGCTATTAGTGACTTTGGAGTGACTCTTTGTTGCATGTTGAGGGATAGTTATATGATCCAACTATGTTATTATTGTTGAGAGAACTTGCACTAGTGAAAGTATGAACCCCAGGCCTTGTTTCAACACATTGCAATACCGTTTGTGCTCACTTTTATCATTAGTTACCTTGCTGTTTTTATATTTTTCAGATTACAAAAACCTTTATCTACCATCCATATTGCACTGGTATAACCATCTCTTCACCGAACTAGTGCACCCATACAATTTACCATTGTATTGGGTGTGTTGGGGACACAAGAGACTCTTTGTTATTTGGTTGCAGGGTTGTTTGAGAGAGACCATCTTCATCCTACACCTCCCACAGATTGATAAACCTTAGGTCATCCAATTGAGGGAAATTTTCTACTGTCATACAAACCTCTGCACTTGGAGGCCCAACAACGTCTACAAGAAGAAGGTTGTGTAGTAGACATCAAGCTCTTTTCTGGCACCGTTGCCGGGGAGGTTAGCGCTTGAAGGTATATCTTTAGATCTTGCAATCGAATCTTTTAGTTTCGTGTTTTGTCACTAGTTTAGTTTATAAAAGAAAACTACAAAAAAATGGAATTGAGGGCGCCTCATATGCTTCATCTTTTTAATGTCTTCCGTGAAAATAAGGATTCCGATAATTGTGCCAAAGTGTTAGAAGAAGAATGCATTAAAATGTTTGGCACTAAATCTTTGTATGATGAGCATGATTGCAATGTTGTTAGTATGAATTCCTTGAATATCCATGATGCTAATGATATGCAAAGCCACAACCTTGGGGAAGCTATGTTTGATGAAGATGATATTTTTTGTCCCCCAAGTATGGATGAACAAATTTATTTTGATGATAGCATGCCTCCTATTTATGATGATTATATTGATGAAAGTGGGTTTGGAAGAGTGTCAACTTTAGGAAGTAATGATCCCACTATTTTGGAGGATGTTGAATATTGTTGTGATAATTATGAAAGTGGATTTGGAGAGGTCATGACTTTATTTAGTGATGAATCCACTATTTCGGAAGAGGTTCCAATTGATTATGAGAACAAAGTTCCTATCTGTGATGATTATTGTGATGACTTGTATGCTATTAAAAATAATGGTAACCATGAAACTTGTCATCATGATTTTAGTTTTCAATTGGATTATGCCTCACATGATAATTATTTTGTTGAGTTTTCTCCCACTATTATTCATGAGAAGAAATTCGCTTATGTGGATAGTAATAAAATTTATATGCTTGGGGATCATGAAGAGAATGCTTTATATGATAGTTATATTGTTGAATTCATTCAGGATGCTACTGAAAATTATTATGAGGGAGGAATATATGCTTGTAGGAATTGCAATAATATCAAGTTTCCTCTCTATGCGCTTAAAATCTTGAAGTTATGCTTGTTTTGCTTTCCCATGCTAGCTGATTATTGTTCCCATAAATTGTTTGATCACAAAATCCCTATGCATAGGAATTAGGTTAGACTTAAATGTGCTATTCATATTCTTCATGATGCTCTCTTTATGTTTCAATTCTTATCTTTTATGTGAGCATCATTGAAATCATCATGCCTAGCTAGGGGCGCTAAACGATAGTGCTTGTTGGGAGGCAACCCAACTTTATTTTTATTCCTTGCATTTTTCTCCTGTTTAGTTATAAATAATTTATCTAGACTCTGTTTTGGTTGTGTTTTTTTGTTTAATTAGTGTTTGTGCCAAGTAGAACCGTTGGGAAGACTTGGGGAAAGTCTTTTTGATCTTGCTGTAAAAAACAGAAACTTTAGGGCTCACGAGAATTTCTGCCATTTTTATTTGGAAAGTGCTATTTAGTTAATTATTTTTGCAGATGATTAATAGATAAATTCCTCACATCCAGAAATTTATTTTAGAATTTTTGGGGTTCCATAAGTTTGCATTAGCTACAGATTACTACAGACTGTTCTGTTTTTGACAGATTCTGTTTTTCGTGTGTTGTTTGCTTATTTTGATGAATCTATGGCTAGTAAAAGAGTTTATAAACCATAGAGAAGTTGGAATACATTAGGTTTAACAAAAATATAAATCAAGAATGAGTTCATTACAGTACCTTGAAGTGGTGTTTTGTTTTCTTTCGCTAACTGAGCTCACGAGATTTTCTATTTTGAGTTTTGTGTTGTGAAGTTTTTGAGTTTTGGCTAAAGATTTGATGGATTATGGAACAAGGAGTGGCAAGAGCCTAAGATTGGGGATGCCCATGGCACCCCAAGGTAAAATTCAAGGACACCAAAAAGCCTAAGCTTGGGGATGCCCCGGAAGGCATCCCCTCTTTCGTCTTCGTTCATCGGTAACTTTACTTGGAGCTATATTTTTATTCACCACATGATATGTGTTTTGCTTGGAGCGTCATTTTATTTTATTTTTTTTGTTTGCTGATTAAATAAAATACCAAGATCTTAAATTAATAAATGTTAGAGTCTTCACATGGTTGCATAATTATTCGACCACTCATTGATCTTCACTTATATCGTTTGGAGTAGTTTGTCATTTGCTCTAGTGCTTCACTTATATCTTTTAGAGCACTGCGGCGGTTCTATTTTATAGAAATAATTGATCTCTCATGCTTCACTTATATTACTTTGAGAGTCCTTTAGAACAACATGGCAATAATAAAAACTTTCATAGAAGTGCATTGAATACTATGAGAAGTTTGATAGTTGATAATTGTTTTGAGATATGGAGATGGTGATATTAGAGTCATGCTAGTTGAGTAGTTGTGAATTTGAGAAATACTTGTGTTGAAGTTTGTGATTACCGTAGCATGCACGTATGGTGAACCGTTATGGGACGAAGTCAGAGCATGATTTATTTATTGATTGTCTTCCTTATGAGTGGCGGTCGGGGACGAGCGATGGTCTTTTCCTACCAATCTATCCCCCTAGGAGCATGAGCGTAATACTTTGTTTCGATAACTAATAGATTTTTTGCAATAAGTAAGTGAGTTCTTTATGACTAATGTTGAGTCCATGGATTATACGCACTCTCACCCTTCCACCATTGCTAGCCTATCTAGTATCGCGCAACTTTCGCTGGTACCATAAACCCACCACATACCTTTCTCAAAACAGCCACCATACCTACCTATTATGGCATTTCCATAGCCATTCCGAGATATATTGCCATGCAACTTTCCACCATTCCGTTATTATGACACGCTTCATCATTGTCATATTTCTTACATGATCATGTAGTTGACATCATATTTTTGGCAAAGCCACCGTTCATAATTCTTCATACATGTCACTCATGCATCATTGCACATGCCGGTACACCGCCGGAGGCATTCATATAAAGTCATATTTTGTTCTAAGTATCGAGTTATAATTCTTGAGTTGTAAGTAAATTAAAGTGTGATGATCATCATTATTAGAGCATTGTCCCAGTGAGGAAAGGATGATGGAGACTATGATTCCCCCACAAGTCGGGATGAGACTCCGGACGAAAAAAAAGAAGAAAGGCCAAAAAGAAAAAAAGGAGGCCAAATAAAAAAATAAAAAATAATAATGAGAGAGAAAAAGAGAAGGGACAATGTTACTACCCTTTTGTCCACACTTGTGCTTCAAAGTAGCACCTTGATCTTCATGATAGAGAGTCTCCTATGTTATCACTTTTATATACTACTGGGAATTTTACATTATAGAACTTGGCTTGTATATTCCAATGATGGGCTTCCTCAAAATTGCCCAAGGTCTTCATGAGCAAGCGAGTTGGATGCACACACACTTAGTTCTTTTGTTGAGCTTTCATACACTTATAGCTCTAGTGCATCCGTTGCATGGCAATCCCTACTCACTCACATGGATATCTATTGATGGGCATCTCCATAGCCCGTTGATATGCCTAGTTGATGTGAGAACTATCTTCTCCTTTTTTTTCTTCTCCACAACCACCATTCTATTCCACATATAGTGCTATATCCATGGCTCACGCTCATATATTGCGTGAAGACTGAAAAAGTTTGAGAACATCAAAAGTATGAAACAATTGGTTGGCTTGTCATCGGGGTTGTGCATGATTTAAATATTTTGTGTGGTGAAGACAGAGCATAGCCAGACTATATGATTTTGTAGGGATAACTTTCTTTGGCCATGTTATTTTGAGAAGACATGATTACTTTGTTAGTATGCTTGAAGTATTATTATTTTTATGTCAATATTAAACTTTTGTCTCGAATCTTATGGATCTGAATATTGTTTCCACAATAAAGAAAATTACATTGAGAAATATGTTAGAAAGCATTCCACATCAAAAATTGTTTTTTTATCATTTACCTACTCGAGGACGAGCAGGAATTAAGCTTGGGGATGCTGATACGTCTCCAACGTATCTATAATTTTTTATTGTTCCATGCTATTATATTACCCGTTTTGGATGTTTATGGGCTTTATTATACACTTTTATATTATTTTTGGGTCTAACCTATTAACCGGAGGCCCATCCCAAATTGCTGTTTTATTGCCTATTTCAGTGTTTCGAAGAAAAGGAATATCAAACGGAGTCCAAATGGAATGAAACCTTCGGGAGAGTTATTTTTGGAATGGAAGCAATCCAGGAGACTTGGAGTATATGTCAGGGATGCTTCGAGGTGGCCACGAGGCAGGGAGGCGCGCCCCCACCCTCGTGGGCCCCTCGTGGCTCCCCTGACCGACTTCTTTCGCCTATATATATCCATATACCCTAAAAACATCAGGGGACAAAATAGATCGGGAGTTCCGCCCCCAGAAGCCTCCGTAGCCACCGAAAACCAATCTAGACCCGTTCCGGCACCCTACCGGAGGGGGGAGTCCCTCTCCGGTGGCCATCTTCATCATCCCGGCGCTCTCCATGACGAGGAGGGAGTAGTTCACCCTCGGGGCTGAGGGTATGTACCAGTAGCTATGTGTTTGATCTCTCTCTCTCTCGTGTTCTTGAGGTGGTACGATCTGGGTGTATCGCGAGCTTTGCTATTATAGTTGGATCTTATGATGTTTCTCCCCCTCTAATCTCTTGTAATGGATTGAGTTTTCCCTTTGAAGTTATCTTATCGGATTGAGTCTTTAAGGATTTGAGAACACTTGATTTATGTCTTGCACGTGCTTATCTGTGGTGACAATGGGATATCATCTGGTCCACTTGATGTATGTTTTGGTGATCAACTTGCGAGTTCCGTGACCTCGTGAACTTATGCATAGGTGTTGGCACACGTTTTCGTCTTGACTCCCCGGTAGAAACTTTGGGGCACTCTTTGAAATTCTTTGTGTTGGTTGAATAGATGAATCTGAGATTGTGTGATGCATATCATACAATCATACCTGTTGGGGATATTATTAACCCTAGAAGGCAACTGCCGGTTTGGGCCCCTGAAGTTGAAATTGGGACGGATGAAGCGTCATTGCACCGACATGGGGACCCTCATGGCCACTTTGGTAAAATATGCTGATTCTGATAGTACCAAGGATCCCGAATCTGATGATGACAAGACAGGGAAGGGGAAGAAGAACAGCAGCTCCAAAGGTCAGCAGCATCACTGGGCAGGCAATGGCGGAGGAGGCAAGCGTAAAGCAGATGGCAACATGGATTTTGTGGCTAATACCAACGTACAGGACAATGGCCAACGGCGCAAGGGTAGGCCGAAAAATCGTAGTGGAGCACCCAACCCCAACCCAAACCGCCTGAACTATCTGCTAAGCCAGCCCTGTCCAAGGCATGGGACGAAGGAGGAGCCAGCAAACCACCTTTGGAAGGATTGCTTTATTATGCAGGAGTTCAAGAATTCTAATAATTTCCGGTATGATCACGGATCTGGCGGTGGCTCAGGGTCCGGGCCGGGTTACGGTGGAGGAAGTTCCGGTTCAGGATTTAACGGTAATCCGGGCGGACATAATGGTCAAAATAGTCAGAACAACCAGGGTGGTTACAACCAACAGCAGCAACAGTCAGGTTACCAAAGCAACCCAAAGCAGTTGAGTAATGGGCAGTACCATGTCTTTACCACTAGCTTGGAAAAGCGAGACCGGAAGGTTCAGAGGCGGGCAGTCAACTCTGTTGAACCGGCCACACCCCATTATCTACGTTGGTCTGAACAGCCAATCATATGGAGCAGAGAGGATCACCCACTCCAGGTCGATAATCCGGGTCAGTTGGCTCTGGTGGTGGCGCCTCAGGTGGGAGGTTATAAGTTCACCAAGGTGCTCATGGATGGAGGGAGCAGCATTAACATCCTATACTATGAGACCTTCCGTCGTATGGGACTTACAAATAAGAATCTCAAACCGTCCAATACAGTATTCCATGGTGTAGTGCCTGGCAGATCAGCATATCCCGTTGGTAAGATAGCTCTTGAAGTGGCCTTTGGGGATGATCATGATTCCAGGT
>NC_053023.1:6033625-6055974 GCF_003073215.2 Triticum urartu
AAGAGGCAGAAATCTTCAATGACCTTCCTCTCTTTGATGTTGAAATCATCAACACATTCATTGATGAGTGGTTTGACAGCCCAAGTGTTAGCTTTGATGATCTTCCGCTTCCCATTGGCCTCAACGTCGCCTTCTGTTGGGGATATTACTGCTGGGCGTAAACCGGCCTATCTGGGCCGGGTCAACTTCATCAGTAGTTCCAGAAGTGATAAACCCAAGAAGACAGATGAGGGCCTAAGGCCCGTAGCCGGTTCAAGACATGTAGCTGTAAACCGGGCTTTGTATATAAACTTGTATTGTAAGTTAGGAATAAGGAGAGACCAACTCGGATACGAATATTGACCGGTGTTGGGACTCTATGAACCGACAGGTGTCACCCGTGTATATAAGGGGACGACCCGGCCGCGGTTCAAGGACAACAGACAACAACTCGAGACATAGGCGAAGCTTGTTTGCTCCCTAGTCATCGAAACCCCATCAATTCCATCACAACTAGACGTGGGCTTTTACCTTCATTGAAGGGGCCGAACTAGTATAAACTCTCTTGCGTCCCTATGTCCACTTTAACCCCTTCAAGCTAACCCGTCACGATGGCTCCACGACTAAGTCCTTTCTCTAGGACATCTGCCGTGACAAAACCACGACAGTTGGCGCCCACCGTGGGGCGATCGCACGATGGTTTCCGGTACTTGGAGGACCGCTTTGAAGGACTCGAGGGCTACGCTATAGGCCGGATGACTAAGAGTCGTCGCGGCAAGATCTACATCGACGACGCAGGCTGGGGCCCCGAGGCCAGCTCAATTGAGTACGGGTACCGGGTCCCCTTTGGGAGCATTCACGTTTTCATTGGCAAGATCAGTGAACCGGGCCCTGAGCCGGACATCTGCACCAACCTCGTCGAGACGGCTCAGCGTGCCTTCGTGGGAGTCATCCATGGAGGAAGTTATGAGGATCGATCGGAATTTTGCGGCGCGACCGTCGTTTGTTCCAGTAACGAATCTTCGACTGGAGAAACCGAATCTCTTTATCAGCTACAAGATGGCCGGATTGGGAGCTGTTCCGATGGCGACAGTATTCCGGACCCCTCTGATCTGCCCAACCGGGTTGGAATATTCATGGCCGGAACACAAGCAGCACTTCATTTCTTCGACAGCTGCGGAACAAGATCTCCGGTTCAGCAGCGGCGACGGCTGCCGGGGCAGGAGGCCCTGTGCGCCCGCCGGCTCAGGTTCTATCAGAACTATTTGATGCGTTGGCTGTGCTTATGGCGGAAGTTAATCCGCCGGATCAGGACGTTCACAACGACGGAGATTGCAAAGGTAAAGGAACAGATCACCCAGGCCAAGGCGGATCTGGCGGCTGAGGACACCAGGATGGCCGCAGAGCGGGCCGCTTTAGACGCACAGGCTTACATGCTTATGTTGGAACAGAGCGCGTCGCATGAAGTGATGAGGAGGAAGCACCGATCCCGCTTACCTCCGGTTTTCGAGGCCAGAGACCTTTTCAACACTCCAGGACCAAGAGCCGGCAATCCGCTGGAGGGAAACCGGGCAGAAGCCCCTGGGACCGGTGCACCGGTTCAGCCTCCTCAGATGGACCCGCCTCATCAAAATACTGTTATACCTCAGGCTGCTTTAACACCTCCGGGTCACTACTCCAACCCAATGGACAATCTTGTTGCCGCTGCTGCATGGCTGGAGGCCATTCCAATTGAAGGTGACTCGCCGCAGGCAGTAGAGACGCGACGGGTCAAGGAACTTCTGAGGACAGCTTTGGCCCAACAGGAAGCGTACTCGTACAGCCGCGACCGGATCCACTCGACCCCCCGTCCAAGCCGGAGCTATAGCAGACATATGGATGAACCAGCAGTGTCGAGTAATGAACGACGTGGAGCACCCCGTGGCAACAACCCGGCGGGTGGTGCTGATGAACGCTCAGAGTGGTGGACCGGGGCGCGCAGGGAGGCCGAGTTAGCCGCACAGCATCAGGCTCGGCAGCTCACGCCGGTTCGTCCAACCACCTTGACTGAACCTGGTGTTACTTCTAGTTCTTTGGGGGTGCCTTGCCTTATCCCCGCTTTACGCAACGTGCGCCTGCCCAAGGATTTCAAAGGCCCGCGCAAGGTACCAAATTACATGGCGGATCAACCTCCAGAGACATGGGTGGAGAGCTATGAGATGGCCATGGAGATGCTTGATGTGGATGACGCGGCGTGTGCGAAATACTTCACCATGATGCTTGAAGGAACGGCCCGTACTTGGTTAAAAAGCTTGCCGGCTAATTCTATCAGTTCATGGGCCCAATTACGAGCCCGGTTTATCAGCAATTTCAAGGATACCTGTAAACAGCCTATGTCGATAGTGGACTTAGCTGCATGTGTCCAGGAGGAAGGAGAATCAACGACTCATTGGGTGCGCCGGGTTTCACAAGTGTTGCACTCCTCAGACCGCATCAACGCTGACACCGCAGTATTAACCCTAGAAGGCAACTGCCGGTTTGGGCCCCTGAAGCTGAAGTTGGGACGGATGAAGCGTCATTGCACCGACATGGGGACCCTCATGGCCGCTTTGGTGAAATATGCTGATTCTGATAGTACCAAGGATCCCGAATCTGATGATGACAAGACAGGGAAGGGAAAGAGGAACAGCAAGCTCCAAAGGTCAGCAGCATCACTGGGCAGGCAATGGTGGTGGAGGCAAGCGTAAAGCGGATGGTAACATGGACTTTGTGGCTAATACCAACGCACAGGACAATGCCCAGCGACGCAAGGGTAGACCGAAAAATCGTAATTGGACACCCAACCCTAACCCAAATTGCCTAAACTATCTGCTAAGCCAGCCCTGTCCAAGACATGGGACGAAGGAGGCGCCAGCAAACCACCTTTGGAAGGATTGCTTTATTATGCAGGAGTTCAAGAATTCTAATAATTTCTGGTATGATCACGAATCTGGCGGTGGCTCAGGATCCGGGCCGGGTTACGGTGGAGGAAGTTCCGGTTCAGGATTCAATGGTAATCCGGGCAGACATAATGGTCAAAATAGTCAGAACAACCAGGGTGGTTACAACCAACAGCAGCAACAGTCAGGTTACTAGAGCAACCCAAAGCATTTGAGTAGTGGGCAGTACCATGTCTTCACCACTAGCTTGGACAAGCAAGACCGGAAGGTTCAAAGGCGGGCGGTCAACTCTGTTGAACTGGCCATACCCCGTTATCTACGTTGGTGTGAACAACCAATCATATGGAGCAGAGAGGATCACCCACCCCAGGTCGATAATCCAGGTCAGTTGGCTCTGGTGGTGGCGCCTCAGGTGGGAGGTTATAAGTTCACCAAGGTGCTCATGGATGGAGGGAGCAGCATTAACATCCTGTATTATGAGACCGTCCGTCGTATGGAACTAACAGATAAAAATCTCAAACCGTCTAATACAGTGTTCCATGGTGTAGTGCCAGGCAAATTAGCGTATCCCGTTGGTAAGATAGCTCTAGAAGTGGCCTTTGGGGATGACCATGATTCTAGGTCGGAGACATTGACGTTTGAAGTGGTGAAAATCCAGAGTCCATATCACGCCCTGTTTGGGCGACCAACTTACGCCAAGTTTATGGCACGGCCCCTGTTATGTGTATTTGCAGCTCAGATGCCGGGTCACACGGGGGACAATACGTTCACGGAAGCCGCAAAAATCGCTTTGGAATGCGAGGAAGGGAGAATGCGGCTTATGCAAGAGTTCGGTTTGTGCACCCGAGGAGTTGAAGTACTATAAGACAATGTTGATCGGCGGACATGAACTCCGTTGAAGAAGCCCAACTACGGAACATGAATCCCGCCCCTGAAGGTTCAAATCGGCAGCAGAAAACTAAGCTTGTTGACTTCGTACCTGGCGATTCGTCCAAGCAGTTCAGCATCAGTGCACACCTTGGATCCGAAAGAAAGCGCGCTCATCGAGTTTCATCCGTGAGAATCGGGACATTTTTGGCATTGGAAGCCCTCTGACATGCCAGGTGTACCGAGGCAACTCGCTGAGCACACACTTAATGTGAGGATCCTAAAATATTAAACGGTGAAACAGTTCCTCCGCCGGTTAATAAGAAAGATCGCAAGGCGATGAGAAAGAGGTAGGCCAGGCTCTTAGCAGCCTGGCTTATTGTTGAAGTTTTTCACCCTGAGTGGCTTGCCCAATCCGTGCTGGTCCCTCAGAAAAAACGGCAACCTGGCGCATGTGTGGATACACAGATCTTAATAAGGCTTGTCCAGCAGATCCTTTTGGCCCTCCTCCCCGTATATTGATCAAATTATTGATGCTACGGCGGGTTGTGAGCGTTTAAGTTTTTTGGATGCGTATTCTGGCTATCATCAGATCAAAATGGCAGTTAAGGACCAGGAGAAGACATTTATAACTCCCTTTGGAGCCTTCTGCTATGTGTCTATGCCCTTCGGGCTCAAGAGTGCCCAGGCAACTTACCAACGGTGTGTACAAAATTGTCTTCACAAGCAGATTGGCCGTAATGTACATGCTTACGTGGATGATATCGTGGTTAAATCCAGGGAGAAGGAGACTCTGATTGATGATTTGAAGGAAACCTTTGATAACCTGAGAACATACAAGATGATGCTTAATCCGGACAAGTGTGTCTTTGGTGTACCGGCGGGCAAGCTATTGGGTTTTCTGGTGTCCAACAGGGGAATTGAGGCTAATCCGGAGAAGATCACGGCTATCACCTCCCTGGCTAAACCGAAGTGTATCAACGATGTTCAACGCCTGGCAGGCCGGATTGCCGCGTTAAGCCGGTTTATCAGTCGTCTTGGTGAGAAGGCAATCCCTTTGTATCAGATGTTGAAAAAAACGGATCAGTTTGTTTGGAGCTCCGCCGCTAATGAAGCATTTGAGGACTTAAAGCGGCAGTTGGCCAATCCACCTGTGCTCGCCGCTCCCATTGACAAGGAGCCGTTACTGCTATATGTTGCTGCTAATGCTCGGGCGGTCAGCGTGGCTATTGTGGTGGAGCGAGAGGCAGGCAAGGAGCATCCGGTTCAACGACCGGTCTATTATATCAGCGAGGTGCTAATCGAGTCCAAGCAAAGGTATCCGCATTGGCAGAAGCTGGTGTATGGAGTTTTTATGGCAAGCCGGAAGCTTAAACAATATTTCCAAGGGCACCCAATTACGGTGGTCAGTTCTGCTCCTTTGGGAGATATCATCCAGAACCGGGAAGCAACTGGCCGGATTGCAAAGTGGGCCATAGAGCTGGGGCCGTACGGTTTGAAGTATGTGCCTCGGACAGCGGTTAAGTCTCAAGCACTTGTTGATTTCATCAATGATTGGACGGAAATGCAAGCACCTGAAGAAAAGCCGGATCATACGTATTGGACCATCCATTTTGACGGATCCAGGCAGTTGGAAGGCTCGGGGGCTGGAGTCGTATTAACTTCCCCACGAGGTGATAAGTTTTGTTATGTTCTCGCTTAATGTTCCCTTGTACTAACAATGCAGCTGAGTATGAAGCCTTGCTCCATGGTCTCCGGATGGCTAAGGAGATGAATCTAAGTCGAGTTAAGTGCTTCGGTGACTCGGACCTTGTGGCTCAGCAAGTGTCTGGCACTTGGGACTCCAAGGACCCACTCATGGCAAGCGTATCGTCGGGGGGTGGATACTGTTGCAGGTTTTTCAAAGGCTATCAGGTGGACCACGTGGACCGGCGGAAAAAATGAAGCGGCGGACGCTTTAAGCCGCGCAAACGCGGCGTCTTTCTCAGAACCAACCGGACCAAGATCTGTGAGAACTCGTCGCAGATTCTCAACTCGTGGTGGGTTGCTGTACCTTTTTATCTATCTCGCGATGTTTCGTGGCGGATGATTTCATGTGGAATAGGTCCATGCAAAAGCTGTGCAAGACTCCGGAGTTAAGGAATTAGCCAATAATCAAGTTCATACCTAGTTCGGTCGTCACTTGCTAAGGGCGGAACGATAGTGAAGATTTCCGTTGACCGGCCCACGCGGCGGACGAACTCAGTGCGGGGAGGTCGCTGGCGGCGACGAGAGGATGATCTCGGAGACCCGAAGAGGCAGAGTAGGTTATGCTGCACGGGCGAAGGGTTGGATTTCCAAAATTTGGCCCGTCGTATATATAACCTGACCCTGTCGGTGTGACCGAGTGGAACAACTCGGTGGCACCGAGATGCAAAACTGCAAGCAGTTACTGCAACTCGGTGTGACTGAAAGGTCTAATCAGTTGCACCGAGATTGAAAACCTAGATCAACTTAGTGACTCGGTAGGACCGAAAAGGATGAATCGGTCAGACCGAGATGCACAAAGAGGTTTTGGAAGTTTAAGTCTATGACGAATCGGGAACTCCGAGTGCTCCTCACACAGAGTGGTTCGAATCTGACTTGATCAAACTTTGTGATGTAGCATGAATAGAGTTTGAGACGAGAAAAGCATAGATAGCTAGAGGGAGTTCTTAGGCATTCTTGTCCATCCATTTGGCAAAAGAGAAAAGCCAAACAATCAACAACAAATGGATGTCCTCGAATGAGTAAAATATGCAACCAACATGCTCACACAAATGGCAAATGAAATATGTGACAAAGCATGCACAACACTCTAGCATCTATCAAGCAATTGGCGATGACTAGGTCATCTATATATGAGTATATTGACTTAGGAGTCAAATGAGAACATTTGATCATAGGTCATACTCATCGTTTAAGCACAAGTGGGGTTACCACTTTTACATAAAGCATTGTTGTGTTCACACCATTAGAGTTGCTTTAGCTCAATTGTTAGAGTAAAGCTCCCCCTAGATGTGATATCCCCCCTAAGAGGGATGAACTAACCTTGGGTTTTGTCGATGATGACTTCATGTAGGTGTTGAAGATGTAGATGCTCAATGTTGATGTAGATCATTTGGAGCAATCCTTTGGAGTGAGTTGCACTTTCAATACCTACACGGGTTAGTCCCACAAGGAACAAACAAGGATATCCATAGACATAGAGTGATGCACACACAAGATGATGTCTATGAATAGCATTAGGTTACCTTGTCCCTTGTCTTACCAACAAGAGGGTTTGTGACTCCTTGAACTAGTGCAAGATATGGAAGTTGTTTGCACTTGCCTCGCCAAAATGATAAGAGTGAAGTATGTTGGCGGAGTCACCCTCAAGAACTCTCTAGTTCTTCTTCTTCGGATCCACACCATCTTGATGGGAATCCTTGGAGTTGTTGTACTTGATGAAGTAGAACTTGATGTGGTCTTGGGAACCCACTTGACCAAGGCCTTGGGTGCTTCTTCAAATGCATCAATCTCCTCTTGAAGCTTGTCCTTGCCTTTTTGCTTGTGGTCTTGTGGTGGAAGATCATCTTGAGCTTGTGTCCCTTTGAAAGAAGTAGGATCATACTTCTCTTGTTGAGGAACAAACTTCGTCTTGGGGTATTGATCTTCTTCCCACTCAACTCCATTGGCATTGAACTTTCGTTCAAAACCAACACCTTGATTCTTCCGGTGCCTTCCTTGCTTGCGTACAATTTCCTCATTGCTTACTTCCGGCAAGGCTCTTGTAAACACCTTTCTCTATAATTCCCTTCAATAAGCTATTTCTTTGCTCAAGTGTAACTTGGCTAAGAGAATCATTAGTGGAATCAAGAGAACTACTAGAAGCAACAATATTGGATTTAGCATGATTATTGTTACTACTAGAGGAAGAATCTTTCTTGTTCTTGTTACTAGACTTGACTTGAGGCATGTAAGTGGATAAGAGTAAACGCTTGGCAATGTAAGAAGAACTTTTCTTGCGAAGATCATCATTGATTGCTTTTAAGAACTCATGCTCTTGCTCAAGGTTGAGCTTTTCAAAGCATAATTTCTCATGAGTCCTTAAAAGTTCTCGATGATCTCCTAAGATAGTTTCATGAGCTAACTTAAGAGTGTTTAGTTCTTTAGTTAGAACTCAATCTTCTCCTTATCATTGTCATTCGTTTTATCTTGATTAGCATGATTAATTGACGTTTCATCATAGTATTCATCACTAGAGTTGTCAACAAGTAAATCATCATCACCTAACAAGTCATCTTCATCACTATTGAAATCAACATACTCGGGGTGTGATACCTTTGGGCCTTTAGCCATGAAGCATGTTCCAACTCCTTCATTTGGTGAGTCAAATATGTCGTAGGAGTTGGTTGTCACAAGTGCTAGACCGGCAACACCTTCATCTTGAGTATATTCGGAGTCGGAGTGATAGCTTCTCTCGGAGTGGTTGTCGGAGTCGGAGCCGGATACCCATTCACCAACATGAGCTTGATGTCTTCGTTTTTGTGTAGCTCCTTGATGACTTGTCCTTTCTTTCCGAATCCTTGCTTCTCCGTGAGGGTCTTCGTTCATAACGATCATCTCTACTCCTTCTTTCTCTAGATGGTGATTCTTCTCTTCTACTTCTTCTCTTGGGAGAATCTTCTCTTCTCTTGTAGGGGGCCGTACACTCATTGGAATAGTGTCCGGGCCTTCCACAATTGTAGCAATTTCGCTCTCGACTAGAAGATCTTTTGTCATTGTAGGACCTTGACTTGGAGCTTCTCTCTTTGCTTCTACTCTTGTAGAACTTGTTGAAGTTCTTCACCATTAAGCTCAATTCTTCATTGAAGGTTTGTTTCTCACTCGATGATGTGGGGGCTTCACATGAGGCTTTGTAAGCACCACTTGATTTGTTGTGAAGTTCCTCTTTATCCTTGAGTGACATCTCATGAGCAACAATTCTTCCGATGACTTCCGTTGGCTTGAGATCTTTGTAATTGGGCATCATTTGGATCAATGTGCACACGGTATCATATTTTCCATCCAAGGCTCTTAGGATCTTCTTGATGATGAATCTATCGGTCATCTCTTCACTCCCTAAGCCGGCAATCTCATTTGTGATAAGAGCAAGCCTAGAGTACATTTCAGCGACACCTTCACCATCCTTCATTTTGAACTTGTCAAGTTGACTTTGAAGCACATCCAATTTGGATTCCTTGACGGAGTCGGTACCTTCGTGCATATCAATCAAAGTATCCCAAATTTCCTTTGCATTCTCAAGACGGCTGATTTTGTTGAATTCTTCGGGGCACAATCCGTTGAAGAGGATATCACAAGCTTGAGCGTTGTATTGCAACATTTTCAACTCTTCCGCGGTAGCTTCACGGTTCGGTTCTTTCCCATCAAAGAATTCACCTTGCAAGCCAATACACACAATAGCCCAAACGGCGGGGTTATGTCCAAGAATATGCATTTTCATCTTATGCTTCCAACTAGCAAAATTAGTGCCATCAAAGTAAGGACCTCTACGGTGATAATTTCCCTCGCTAGACGCCATACTCTCCTAGGTTGTGAAACCAAGGCTATGACCACCAAAAGCTATGGAAATCAAAGCAAATGGAGACCAAAGCTCTGATACCACTTGTAGGATCGAAAGTATGTCTAGAGGGGGTGATTAGACTACTTGACCAAATAAAAATCTAGCCTTTTCCCAATTTTAGTTCTTGGCAGATTTTAGCTATCTTAACACAAGTCAAGCAATCTCCACACAATTCAAGCAAGCATGCAAAAGAGTATATGAGCAGCGGAAAGTAAAGCATGCAACTTGCAAGAATGTTTTTGTCGTGGTTCCGATAGGGGGTGCTATCGTACATCCACGTTGATGGAGACTTCAACCCACGGAGGGTAACGATTGTGCGAGTCCACGGAGGCCTCCACACACGAAGGGTCCACGAAGAAGCAACCTTGTCTATTCCATCATGGCTGTCTCCCACGAAGGACTTGCCTCACTAGCGGTAGATCTTCATGAAGTAGGCGATCTCCTTGCCCTTACAAACTCCTTGGTTCAACTCCACAATCTTGTCGGAGGCTCCCAAGTGACACCTAGCCAATCTAGGAGACACCACTCTCCAAGAAGTAACAAATGGTGTGTTGATGATGAACTCCTTGCTCTTGTGCTTCAAATGATAGTCTCCCCAACACTCAACTCTCTCTCACAGGATGATTTGGTGGAAAGAAGATTTGAGTGGAAAGCAACTTGGGGAAAGGCTAGAGATCAAGATTCATATGGTTGGAATGG
This sequence comes from Triticum urartu, assembly GCF_003073215.2. Taxonomy (NCBI): domain Eukaryota; kingdom Viridiplantae; phylum Streptophyta; class Magnoliopsida; order Poales; family Poaceae; genus Triticum; species Triticum urartu. The sequence continues at coordinate 6,043,712 of NC_053023.1, forward strand.
AATATCTTGACCTCACACAAGTGTAGGTGGTTCTCTCTCAAAAAATGTGTATTGGAAGTGTAGGTATGTTATGATGGCTCTCTCCACGAATGAAGAGTGGGTGGAGGGGTATATATAGCCTCCACACAAAATCTAACCGTTACACACAATTTGCCAAACTCGGTGGGACCGAATGGTTAAACTCGGTCGGACCGATTCAGCAAACCTAGTGACCGTTAGGATTTTCGGTGGGACTGAGATGCAACTCGGTAGGACCGATATGGTTAGGGTTAGGGCATAACATAATCTCGGTGTGACCGATTACACAAACTCGGTGGGACCGATTTTGGTAATAAGCTAACCAGAGAGTTGGTCAGGTAAACTCGGTGGGACCGATTCGCTCATCTCGGTGAGACCGAAATGTTACAAAAGGGAAACAGAGAGTTTACATTGCAATCTCGGTGGGACCGATCGCTCATCTCGGTAAGACCGAAACGTTACGAAGGGAAACAGAGAGATTACAATCCCATCTCGGTGAACCGAGATCCCTATCGGTGAGACCGATTTGCCTAGGGTTTGTGGCAGTGGCTATGACATTTGAAACTCGGTGGCGCCAGATAGAAAGAATCGGTGGGGCCGAGTTTGACTTTTGGTTTAGGTCATATGTGGATGTGGGAAGGTAGTTGAGGATTTTGGAGCATATCACTAAGCACTTTGAGCAAGCAAGCCATTAAGCAACACCTCATCCCTCCTTGATAGTATTGGCTTTTCCTATAGACTCAATGTGATCTTGGATCACTAAAATATAAAATGTAGAGTCTTGAGCTTCAAGCTTGAGCCAAACTTTTTGTCCTTAGAATTTTGAGGGATCCACTTTCCTCATCCATGCCATGCCATTCATTGAGCTTTTCCTGAAATATTAATCTTGGAATAATGTTAGCTCAATGAGCTATATGTTGTTAGGAATTACCAAAACCACCCAGGGATAGTTGCACTTTCAGTGGTCTTTTCGTAGGTCTTCCCCTTGCTCCCAGGTGGCTTCTTCCTCAGTATGGTGGCTCCACTGAACTTTGCAAAACTTGATAACCTTGCTGCCTGTAACTCGGCTGGCAAACTAGAGAATCTTGACGTGTTTCTCCTCGTAGGTTAGGTCACTCTCCAACTGAATTGCTTCTAGGGGAACTGTATCTCTCATAGGAATACCGGCCATCTCTGCATGGCACTTCTTCAACTAGGAAACATGAAACACATCATGAACTCCTGACAAACCTTCGGGTAATTCCAATTTGCAAGCCATTTCTCCCATACGTGCCAAAACTTGGTATGGTCCTACAAATATTGGGGCTAACTTTCCTTTGACTCTAAATTGATTAACTCCTCGCATTGGTGACACACGGAGATATGCTCTATCTCCAATTTCATAGACTACCTCCTTGCGTTTAGTGTGAGCATAACTCTTTTGCCTGGACTGAGCTACCTTCAGTCTATCACGAATTAACTTAACCTTCTCTTCAGAATCCTTGATTAAATTTGGTCCAAACAACTAACAGCCTCCTACTTCATCCCACATCAATGGTGTCCTACACCTCCTTCCATACAAAGCTTCGAAAGGGGACATCTTCAAACTAGCCTGATATCTGTTGTTGTATGAGAACTCTGCGTAAGGCAAATTATCATCCCAACTAGATCCACAATCTAGCGCACAAGCTCTCAACATGTCATCCAGAATCTGATTGACTCTTTCAGTCTGTCCATCAGTCTGCGGATGAAAGGTTGTACTGAACTCTAGTTTGGTACCCAAAGTCTGGTATAACTGATTCCAAAACTTTGAGGTAAACTATGTTCCTCTATCTGATATGATGGTCCTCAGAACTCCATGCAGACATACGATCCTGGTCATATATATTTTGGCCAACTTCGCACTCATATAAGTGGTTTTCACGGGGATAAAGTGGTCCACTTTGGTCAAGCGATCAACTACTACCCAGATGGAGTCATATCCTGATCTTGTCCTGGGTAATCAGGTGATAAAGTCCATGCCAAGTTTATCCCACTTCCATTCGGGAATCGGCATAGGCTGTAATAATCCGGCTCGCTTCTGGTGTTCTGCCTTAACTCTCTAACATACATCACATACTGCTACATACTCGGCAATATCCTTCTTCATACCTGTCCACCAGAAACGTTCCTTCAAATCCTAATACATCTTGGTGTTTCCTGGGTGAATCGAGTATGGCGAATCATGAGCCTCTTGAAGTGTTAACTTCCTGATCTTCGGGTCATTGGGCACGTAGATTCGGTCATCAAACCATAAAGTCTCATGCTCATCTTCATGAAATCCTTTGGCTTTTTCCTTTGCTCATCTTTTCCCTTATTTCAGCAATCTCTTTATCAGTCTTCTGGGCTTCTCGAATCTTTCCCAACAATGTGGACCGAACCTCCGATGCTGCTACAAAACCTCTCGGAACTATCTCCAAACGAAGTTCCCTGAGATCTTTAGCTAAACTACAAAAAAATACACTTCCGTGATGATACGTGTTTGTCACAGTAGGTTGCGTTTTCTGTCATGCATGTACATCCATGACAAATTTATGACAGAATCAAGATAGTCATACTGTGCTGTCGTAGAAGTGTTCCATGACATTGCCAAAATTATCATCACGGAAGTGTCCACTTCCATGACGATAAATCGCGCGTCACAGAAGTGCTTTCGTCAAGGGTGACCGACACGTGGCATCCACCGTAACGGAACGCCGTTAAGCTATCGGGTCGGATTTTGGATCCGATAACCCGTTAACAGCCACGACCAATGCCGATTTTCCACGTGTAAAATTCTCATTGGCTGACGGATCCACGCGTCAGCTCCGCGTTGGCACAGGTGTCACTCATCCAACGGTCGAGATGGGCCTATGATATGTTGACACGTGGACCGGCCCAAAAGTGGCCCACAAAGTTTAAATGGGCCGGCCCAACCGAAGGCCCATAAGATTTAGCGGACCATAATGGGCCGGCCCAGCTAAAGGCCCACAAAATTTAGCGGACCATAATGGGCCGGCCCAGCTAAAGGCCCACACGATTTTGCAGACCATAATGGGCCGGCCCAGCTAAAGGCCCACAAGATTTTGCGGACCACAATGGGCCGGCCCAGCTAAAGGCCCACAAGATTCTGCAGACCATAATGGGCCGGCCCAGCTAAAGGCCCAACATTCTCTGTCAAATCGGCCCGTCAACGGCCTGTCCTAAACTTGTCATCAACGCGGCCCATGGTCACTTCTGGCCCGTTAACAGTCCGCTAAGTAATTGGGCCGAATTACGGCCCGGTGTATTTCCGGCCTGTTAAAGGTCCGGCTTCATTTGGGCCCATTTACAGGCCATCAAAACTTTCGGCCCATAAACGACCGTGAAGGATTTGGGTCATATTCGGCCATGTCTGACATTCGGCCTGTTAGAGGCCCACTATAGCTTTGGGCCACTTTCGGCCTGTTGTCATTTTCGGCCTGTTAACGCCGGACGTAAACCATGGGCCATATGTGGCCCAACGTCATATCGGGCCCATTAACGGCCCATATAAAAATGACGATAATCTAGCCCGACCGAAGTTCCGGCCTGTTAAAGGCCCGTGTATTAGGTCGGCGCATTTACGGCCGTCCGAATTTCGGCCTGTCAAAGATCTGCATCGTAAATGGGCCACCATTTCGGCCTGCTAAGTCCAGTGGGTTATTTGGCACAATCAGGGCCCAATCTCACTTTCGGTCTATTAAAGGCCCATGTATTTTATGGGCTCGAGATATTTACACCTGTAAATGGCCTATTTTTACTGAGGGCCCAAATTATGTTTAGGCCTGTTAAAGGCCCACTATGGGCACAGGCCTACCAGAAAAATATGAAAGCTTATGCTGATTTAGGCCCAGATATTTTTAGTGGGCTACATGCCAATTTCGGCCCGTAATCGTTTTTAGCCCAATTGGAATGGGCCCGACGAATGTTGGCATGTTGGGCTCCTACGAAGCTTTCGGCCGAATACATTACTAAGATAAACCTACACTATACAAAAATAGCGTCGTAATTACTGCAGCCTGAGGCAGCATCATAAATGTTGTATCACAACAAAATAAATTCCAACCATACAACAAAAGGCTGTTGGCATAAAGTTTACAGTCCTTCCAGATAAAAGCACCATCAGATGTATAGAAGCACAGATCATTTGACCTGAGTGCTAATGTTTCAGGCTGTAGAATCTGATGGAGCAGCACGATCTCCACCTTTTTTCCGCCATTGCTCTTGAACAACGAAGCGAATGTCTGATAGTCTGGTTTCAAAACCATTCATATCTTGACGACATTTCTCAACCACTATTCTTGTTTCCGAAACAACGTCCATTAGGGATTGGACTTGTGTCTGGAGCACAGATATATCACTCTGTCTAGCAGGAAGATTTTGTTCAGTAGGCGATTTGGACGAGGTTACCTTGACAACCAACCCAGAATTGCAGGAAGGTGCTTTTTGCACTGTTAGTGGAGAGATACTGACGCACTGCAGCAAGAGGTGACATTGTGCCTGTAGTAGCCTCGTCACCTTCAGGTGGTTGTGGCTGTTCAATCATTTGTTCCATAGCTTCCTGAAAGTTTGAACTTGTAGATTAGTGTACCAGATAAGTTACTAATGAGACAAAAACAAACAAAGTAGGTTAAACGTTTATACATAACTTATTTTGGTGAACTACTGTAATACATTAGCATGTATTGTAGTGCCAACTACATAATAAAATCACTTTCGGAACATATGTCCATGTAGCATGCCTACTGTATTGTCTATTTCCTCACATTCGTTGACATCTAAGGATAAAGAGACATGGTTTAAAGTAGGATGAACATAGTATGACATCATTCATATCATGGGCAAACAGATATAAAACAAACAGGCTATTTTATCATTGTGTGCGCACGTGAACATAACAACTAGATTACAGATCAAGACCAAAAGAATATCCTTCATCTCTTTTAAACCATGTAAGGTGAAATGATACGTTAAGACAACTGTGAATAAAAGTGAACAGAGTAACTGACATTGGCTGCAAACCAAGTAGTTAAATGAACACATCACAGTACCAATCAGTTCAAGGCAGGAGGAGTAAGGACTTACAACAGCGGCTTGAACTGGTGTGCTCATGCCCTTCATCTTGCTGGTGTGGCAATCCTTGAAGATTTGCACTGCATTCGGTTCAGGTTCTTTTTGGTCCGCACGGGCTTTCCTCTGTATTTGGAACAAGTCAATATAGATACGATAATATGGCACAAAAAAAGAAGGAAGTAGCAGCTATTTACAAGAGCCTCGCAGTGTGCAATATAGCTACGAGATCCTGTTGTCTGTTGGAATTTCACTTTAGAACGGTTGGTTTTGTTCTTCAAACAGTTAGCCTAGAAGAAGATACACTTGTAAGGCACATACATAAATACAAGTTCAATATGTGGTCTGATCAAATACATATAGCCTACCTGATACTTTGGATCAGACCAGTGTTTAACGAGGGCTGTCCAGTCTTCATCTGTAATATATTCCACTGGAGATGTTTGGGCGATTTCATTGTTAGCCTTGCCTTCAAAGTGAGATTTTCTAAGGTGGTACCGATACTGTCGCAGACAGACTGGACATGAGTGATGCTTGTAAACACCCTCGATGCGACTATATCTCCCACGTGTCGAGGCACGACTTAGAGGCATAATTGCATTGAAGGCATATGTCGCAAGTTAGGCAATCTTCACAACATCCCATGTAATATAGATAATAAAAGGGGAGATAACATAGTTGGCTTACACTCGCCACGTCAATCAAGTACATAAATAACATTACATCATTCAAACACTCATGGCCCGACTACGGCGCCAAAATAAAAGATAACCCAACATGCGACACGGTCCCGATCACCCCCAACTGGGCACCACTACTGATCATCAGGAAAGGAAACATAGTATCGTTGAGAGTCCTCGTCGAACTCCCACTTGAGCTCAAGCGCGTCACCTGGAGCGGAATCATCAGGCCCTGCATCTGGTTTAATAGTAATCTGTGAGCCACAGGGAGTCAGCAATCTCGCACCTTCGCGATCAAGACTATTTAAGCTTATAGGTAGGGCAAGGTAAAATATGTGGAGCTGCAGCAAGTGACTAGCATATATGGTGGCTAACCTGTTCGCAAAAGAGAGCGAGAAGAGAAGGAAAAGCGCGAACGCATAACTAAAGAGGGCAACCTGCGGCAAGCATTACTACAACACCGTGTCCACTTCCCGGACTCCGCCGAGAAGAGGCCATCACGGTAACACACTCAGTTGATTCATTTTAATTAAGTTAAGGTTCAAGTTATCTACAACCGGACATTAACAAATTCCCATCTGCCCATAACCGCGGGCACGGCTTTCGAAAGTTCAAATCCCTGCAGGGGAGTCCCAACTTAGCCCATGACAAGTTCTCACGGTCAACGAAGGAATAGACCTCCTCCCGAGACGTTCTGATTAAACTCGGTATCTCGGTTCTTCAAGACACTTCGACAGGTTAAAACAACACCAGCAACACCGCCCGAATGTGCCGACAAATCCCGATAGGAGCTGCACATATCTCGTTCTCAGGGCACACTCAGATGAAACTACGATACAACTAAAACCAAACCTCGAGTTTCCCCGAGGGTGCGCTGCAAGTGGCTCCGTTTGGACCAACACTCAGAGGAGCACTGGCCTAGGGGGTTTAAATAAGATGACTCTCGGGCTCCGGAAACCCAAGGGAAAAAAGGCTAGGTGGCAAATGGTAAAACCAAGGTTGGGCATTGCTGGAAAAGCTTTAATCAAGGCGAACTATCAAGGGGTTCCCATTATAAACCAACCACGTAAGGAACGCAAAATCCGGGAACATAACACCGATATGACGGAAACTAGGGCAGCAAGAGTGGAACAAAACACTAGACGAGAGGCCAAGCCTTTCACCCTTTACCAAGTATATAGATGCATTAAGATAACAGGGCAACATAATGATATCCCAACAATTAAAATAATGTTCCAACAAGGAACGGTCTCCAATCTTCACCTGCAACTAGCAACGCTATAAGAGGGGCTGAGCAAAGCGGTAACATAGCCAATCAACGGTTTGCTAGGACATGGTGGGTTAGAGGTTTGACATGGCAATTTGGGAGGCTGGAAAGCAAGTGGTAGGCATCGTAGCATAGGCATAGCAAAAGAGCGAGCATCTAGCAAAGCAAAGGTAGTAGTGATTTCGAGGGTATGATCATCTTGCCTGCAAAGTTGTCAGAGTTGACTGGATCCTCGAAAGCAAACTCAACGGGCTCCTCGTTAGCGAACTCGTCTCCTGGCTCTACCCAAACAAGACAAACAAGCAAACGGAGCACAATCAACCACGTGCAAAGCTCGAACAATATGATGCAAACATGGTATGCTATGCGGGATGCGATGCGGGATGCATATGCAAGATTTGGCAAGGGAATGCATGAACCTGGCCTCAACATGGAAATCCAAGTGTGCCACTGGAAAGTGAGATGAAATCGCTTGAAAACGATATAAAGACACCGGAATCGGAGTTACGGTTTGGAAATGGCAAGCGATTCAAATATGACGTCTGCGATTTACAGCAAGTAGCCATCTAAATGCAACAAGATGAACATGCTACAGCACCCAAACATGGCATAAAATACATGGCAGGGATGCATTCATGATGCTTAACAAAAGACTAGCACTGAGCTACGGCCAATTCATCCATTAACAGGTTCAAACAAGCATGGCAAAAATGCATATGGTAAACAGATTTCAGACTTAGTGAAATTAACACTTGTCTGGAATTTCAGATCAGATAGCACTTTGGAGCAACAAAACTACATGCTACAGGACCTGAACATGGCAAAGTAAAACATGGCATGGAGCTACTCAAAGAGCTTAACAAAAGTCCCTTAGTGACCTTGAGCCAAAAGGGATCAGAAAACACATTTGCAAGCATGTGAACATGGCAAAAACATAATCAGTTCTCAGACTTAGTGGAAAAACTGGAGCATGCTGAAAACAGATATCAAGTAGGCATGTTTACGAGCTCGATGCACTCACTACGGAGCAAGTCATGACAATCTAAGCATACACCCATCAAGAATACACAAAATAGAAGCTAGACATGGCAAGAACAATAACATAGCATGCACGGATCAACTACAACATCCTCGGCAAAATTGCTAACAAGTAGACAATCTGCCCAGATTCACGAGTAGCAAAAGTAGAGCTCGATTGACTCAAGCTAGGGTGCTCCATAATTGCAAACAAAGACATGGATGGATAGAGCACTACAAGATTAACAAAACATCCTTACTGATCATCCTCAAAAGAGGCACGGATCACTAGGAAACAACATGAACATATGGCTATGAGATAAACAGCTCAAGGACTTAGTGGAAATGCTAAGTCCCTGAAATCAGCATTACCAAGTGCCTCACTTTGCAAGCTTGTGCTAGTCACCACACACATCACAAAAATACATGGGTTGCACCTCTGGAAAGGCAAAAACCCTTAACAAAACATATGTAGAGCTCATGGGCATATCATGCACACAATAATCATGGCAAAAATGACAAATATCTAAATGGAGCAGCAGATCTGACAATTATCTCAAGTAGCACTCTTCTAACAGCATTTCGGGCATCAAGATGAACTCAAATGAAAATGATGCAATGAGATGAAATGATGTACTCTCTGAGGCGAACATTTTGATATGCTATATGCCCAAAACGAGCTACGGATGCAAAGTTATAGCACGATGAACAGGAGCAAATAATTAGGGTTTCGGGCGGAAAAGTCAACCGAGACGGGGATCTAGATCTCGATCTGGCGCGTTTCCCGAGGTTGGCCGGAGTGAGTTCACCGGAGTTTGCCGGCCGGAGTGGAAGGCGAGGACGGCGTCGAGGGAGAGGAGGAGGAGGCCGGAGCCGTGCGGCGGCGCGGTGGCGGCGTCCGCGGCGAGGGGCGGCGGAGGCCCGGCTGGGCGGCGGAGGGACCGGGAGGGGCGCGGCGCCGGCGACGAGGTGGTGGCGGCGGACGGCGGAGCAGGCCGGCGGAGGAGAGACCACCGGGCGGCGCGGGCGACGGGCTCGCGGGGGCCCGACTCGGGCCTCCCGGGCCGGAGCGGCGGCGGCGGGCGTGCCACGTGGCGCGACGGGCAGAGGCGGCGGATCGGGCGGACAATGTCCGTCGGTGCGGATTTTGTCCGGCGCGGCGCGGTGGACGAGGAGCTAGGTTTTCGGGAGGAAGGAGAAGGAGATTTTCGGGGTGTTCTTTATATAGAGGCAGAGGGAGCTAGGAGTGTCCAAATGAGGTACGGTTTTCGGCCACGCGATCGTCATAGAACGCTCTAGATGATGGAGAGGGGTTTGGTGGATTTTGGGCCAACTTGGAGGGGTGTTGGGCTGCAACACACACGAGGCCTTTTCGGTGCCTCGGTTAACCATTGGAGCATCAAACGAAGTCCAAAAGGTACGAAACTTGACAGGCGGTCTACCAGTAGTAAACCAAGGCCGCTTGGCAAGTCTCGGTCCAATCCGGAAATGTTTAATCCCCACACACGAAAGAAAGGTAGAAATAACCACTGGAGGAGAACGAAGCGTCGGAATGCAAAACGGACAACGGGGAAAATGCTCGAATGCATGAGATGAACACATATGCAAATGCAATGCACATGATGACATGATATGAGATGCATGACAACGACAACAACACAACGGAGACAAAAACCCGAACCCGAGAAAATAAAATAACTTAACGCCGGAAACGGCAAGAGTTGGAGTACCAATTGGGTAAGTTACATCCGGGGTGTTACAACACTCCACCACTACGAAAGGATCTCGTCCCGAGATCTAGGATTGAAAGAACGCCGGGTATTCAGAACGGAGGTGATCCTCCCGTTCCCTAGGTATCTACACGGTCGGAATGGTGTGACCACTTGACTTTGAGGAACTTTATTGACTTGTTGCGAGTCTTGCGTTCAGTCTCTTCAAGAATAGCAACTGGGTGCTCACTATAGGAGAGATCTTTTTGGACCTGAATGTCCTCGAAGTTGACGGTGCGGTAGGAGTCTTGAAACAATTTTGAAGCTGAGAGACATGGAACACGTCATGAACATTTGCAAAGTTTGAAGGAAGCTCGAGTTGATAGGCGAGGTCGCCTCTCTTGCTGACAATCTTGAAAGGTCCCACGTATCTAGGGGCAAGCTTCCCTTTGATACCGAAGCGACGAGTACCTTTCATAGGAGAGACGCGGAGGTAAACATGATCTCCGATCTCGAAAGCCAAATCACGGTGCTTACTATCATAGTAGCTCTTCTGGCGGGATTGGCTGCTTTGAGGTTATCTCGAATGACTTTGCACATTTCCTCTGCCTCTGTGATTAAGTCATCCCAAAAGCTGACGTTCACCGGTTTCAGACCAGTTGAGAGGGGTACGGCACTTCCTGCCATACAGAATTTCAAATGGGGCCTTGCCCGAACTTGCTTGAAAACTGTTGTTGTAGGAGAATTCAGCATAAGGAAGACAATCCTCCCACTTCATGCCGAAGGAGATCACACAAGCCCTGAGCATATCTTCAAGAATCTGGTTGACACGCTCGACTTGACCGCTAGTTTGAGGATGGAAAGCTGTGCTGAAGCGGATGTTGGTGCCCATGGCCTTCTGAAAAGAATCCCAAAACTTGGAGGTAAAGATGTTGCCACGGTCTGAAGAGATCACTCGAGGAATACCATGCAAAGAGACAATTCGAGAGGTATAGAGTTCTGTCAATTGAGCTGCAGTGATCGACTCTTTGATAGGCAGAAAGTGAGCCACTTTGGTGAGCTTGTCAATGACAACGAATATAGCATCATTGCCACGCTTGGACTTTGGAAACCCAGTCACGAAGTTCATTTCAATGTGGTGAAACCCGGGTGGGAAGATCCACTGCCACCTCTGCTCTTCTGCTGATACGGCTGACGGAACGGAGGAGGAGGAAGCCAATACTTCTGCTGCTTGGCCACTTGAGTAGAGGAAGAAGGAGTAGCATCTCTGACTCGCTTCTTGGAAGCATCACACCTCAGTTGACCAGCCTCTTGCTTCAATGCCATGTTGTAGAACTCATCGTACCTCAAGGGCTCAAAGAGAACAAGAGCTAGCTGGATTTCTTCTCTGAGACCACCCCTGAACTGGTATATCATGCTCTTCTCATCAAGGACGTCCTGCTTAGCAAAGCGGGCGAGGCTTCTGGAACAACTTGTTGTAGTCATAGACAGACAAAGAGCCTTGCTTCAGGTGCGGAATTCCTCATGCTTGCTTTCACCACGCTCTGGAGGGATATGATGAGGCTCTGAAATCTTGACGAATTTCATCCCAGGTAATCACACGTCCCTCTTGGAATCCTTGTACTGCTGGAACCATTCTGCAGCTTGGTCTTTGAGTTGGAAGAAGCGAACTTGACGAAGTCCTCAGGCCTGACGTTACTGCACTCGAAATGCTTGCACAGATCCACAAGCCAATCGTCAGCATCGGTTGCCTCAACACAATTGCTGAAAGTCTTTGGCCCGTTAGCAAGGAACTGGTTGAGTGTAGCAAAGTGATTCTGATTGTTGCCTTGGTTCCCTTGGTTGCCTGTTCGCTTGATTGCGCTCTTGAAGAATTTGCATGATCAACGTGTTTGCATTGGTTGCGGCCATCACAGCTTGCCATGCCTCCGGAGGAGGTGGAGGTGGTGGCGGATCAGGATTCGGAGTCGTGCGCGTTGGAGGAGCCATCCTGAAGAGGTTGACATCCATTAGCACATTGATAGACAAATATTGAAGCTGAATCCAACGGAATGAAAATTGCAACATATAGTCTTCACATCCGAACAAAATGAACGAATGCATTCCTTGAAATGGTCACATATCCATAAATTGAGAAGCCACTTAGAATTTAGGTAGAGGAATAAAATCAACAAGGTACGAGTAAGAACGAATACTCGGTAAGGATCGCCCAATCTCAAACCAAATATCCGTGGAAGAAGAACTAGAGCTACAAGAATTCCACCTATGAAACTCCCGAACCTTTCCGGTTATGCAATCAGGTGTTGGGGATACAGGGGAAGCATAATATCTCACCCAAATCTAGCAAATCCTACATCCAGCTGTATCCATCCTTCAACACATAACCGAGAAAAACTTCGGAAACCATCTACCTCAACCTTCGAAAAGCATCCGTTATACAAGTTATGGCGATACTCCCGAACTCCCGCCCAGTATCTCTCTCTT